>NC_056735.1:1187772924-1187852924 GCF_019279795.1 Protopterus annectens | reverse complement strand
CATAAACCACTGGGGGAACAAATAGGGACCATATCTCTGAACTGTCCCCGATTTCCCGGGACGTCCCTGATTTCGACTCAGTTTCTAACTCTGTCCCACTTAGTCCCTCCTAAAACTAGTGACATTTGGAGGAAAGGTGGTGAATTACACGCAATGAATAACGACAACAATTAAGAGTTATAAACATCATTTACCTCAGAAAATGTGTATGAATTCATATGTTCTGAGTCTGTCAATGTGTCAGTTTAAAGCACCAATAATTTAAATGTGTTCCTGATGTTGTTATGCCATGTCCCTGATTCGGTTTGTATTTTTCCACAATCGTATGAGAGGTCTGATAGGGACAGGAAGCACATATTCCACTGACAACCTTAGAAAGATGATAGAATATTAGGTATGCAGTAGCATGACTCGGCTGAAGGATGTGGGTTCCAAAATCCAATTACTTGTTTGTATTGAAGAGTGTCAGTTCCCATGTATTAGCCAGATGAGTGCAGATTGTAAGAGGAACACACCAATAATATGAATCAAACTCTGGACAGGCCGCAGATTCTGTACAGTTGAATGGCATGCTGTTGCCTAATGGGCAGCTATTCCCGATACTGTAGGCATGTATTCCGATGTAATAGGTATCACAAGGTAATATTGTAGTCTGCACTCCCACCCAGGGGTGTGAGTGTCAGATGCAAACACCAAATGCAGTACATTTGCCAGTGCTGGAGCAAGCGGGTATAAGCCTGTTTGGCCACCAGTATGTGAGTATTACACTGGTAAAGCAATGTAGAGGCTAACTGAGTGTAAGAAACTGTAACCAGAGGTTAGCATTGCTTAGCACCACGCAAACCCAAGCACACCCCCTCACAACTGCTTTAATGTGCCTTAATCACTCCGTATCCAATGGCCTTGTTCTGCCCAGCAACAAAATAAACGGTCTCTGCAAGGCTCGAAACCAGGACCCTGCACACACAGCTATTGTGATTTACCACTAAGCCATGGCAGATATACAGACATCGGACCTTATCACAAACATATCATCCAGCGCAGTCATTCAACAGTATAGGAAATGTATTCCATCATGTAGATGTATGTGTGAGTGTTTATGTCCAGCATATAGATACATACATATATATAGACATATCAAAAACATCCCATGTGACAACAAAGCATTACAAAGGAATGAAAAGGGAAACACCAGCAACGCCTGTATTATGTAGTGGTGTTGTCCTATGTAATATCAAGACTCCCTCAGACAGACGTGTCATTCATACAAGCAAACATCTGTGCATGTTATTTACATTAACACAACAGTTCCTGTCCAATCATTATGTGAGAACAGTACTCTTGCAAGGTGCTGTGTGCGACATCATCATCAAGATAAAGGTAAATGGGGTAACCGTAGAGGGACTGGAAGTACTGTGTGTACAATGGAGTTGTCCGCATCACGTGTACCTGGAACATTTAGGAGTCATGTGCATACTAGGATCGTGCACCTGAGAGACAGGGGTGAGGACAACTGGAGTATGTTGTGATGAATATTAAAAGGGTTACATGTGTCCAGTGGACACGTGTGTGAACTGGGCAGCTATGTATGAGGCAAATGTTGTTCTAGGAACCGATTGGACTTTTGTTTCTGTACGGTGAGAGTGGGATGTGGAGGAAGGAGAGTAGGTATGCTTGTGGAGGATAGGTAGGGTAGGATGACAGACAAGACAGCATACAGGGTCGGTATATGACACATGTGGGGGGATACACCTCGGACGGGGAGGGGTGTTCAGCATTCACAAGCCCATGAGCCCCCAGATGGAAACAGTGGGATGGAGGTCCCCAGCCATGGGCAGCCATCACTGCACCAAAACAGCTGCAAAGGTGGCAGTGCAGAGGGCGGTCTAGGAGGGGCAGCCTCACCCTGTAAATGTGATGCTCTGCCCTTGAGCTGGTGTATCTGGCCTCGAAACCCCTTATTGAGCCCCCTACGCATCACGTCTGGGACTGTACAACAGCAGACATGTTCCTGTCTGGACCTGGTCCCAGGGGGGACAAGCCCTATCCTCAGTGGCGGTACCACCATAAGGTGGTGCAGAGCCAACAGAGGTGGAGGTCCAAGGCTGGGCCCCAGATGTGCTGGTGCCCGGTCCCATGGCCAGATGAAGTGGGACAGGAGGTTCTGCCGGGACCTCCAAACCCATACAGCCTATGGTGTTGCAGTTTAAAAACAGATATGGCTTAGTAATAGTCAACAGCATACAGGATTACTTATAACAGCATGCATAGATATGACCATCAACCCAACACAACAGATGGTATACATTTGCAGAGGGAGCACAACACATGCATATATACTACATGACATCTGTACAAAGTGTAGAAGACTTGTGACTGCAGCTATGAACAGTGGCCCATTATTGGCATGTCACTGAGAACCCCAGACAGTGTCTGTCATACCACTGCTTCATGTGACATATGTCCAGTCAGGGATGCGATGGCAGTAAGTCATCACTATCACCATGTACTGGCTGCAGTCCTCACACTATGCTCCTGCTGTTCACATATATGTGTTCAGTGAGTAATACAGGAAACAAATGGTTCCATACACTGACCAGTCCACAGATGGCCCTACAGATGGGGGTCCCTCACAAACAGAGCACTGTCTTGTCAGCCATTACCACACACAACTTGTTAAACAGGCAGTAGTCTCAATGAAGCATAGCTACACTTACATGCTGTAGTCATGTCTGGCACATCACCCTCCTGTGTCTTTAGGCTATTTCCCACTGTGTATGTCATTTGAGGATCATCCAGATATCATCTGTGATGCCGTTTACCAAACACCAGATCCAGGTACCACTCACAGCGACTGTCATGAGCAAACAGCAACATGATGTTCCTAGATATTGCACTGTGTTTTTCATGCAAATGGCTATGGGAACATCATCACAGCTTTTCCACATGCAATCAGCTAGAGGAGGACTGCAATAGGTGCAGAGGCCATCACCTGATCATGACCATCACTTACAATACACAAGCTGCTGCTGAGCAGGTGTACACCTCCACTTCCACCAGAGAGTGTGTGGGAGGGACAGACAGAGGCAAAGTACATCAGAGAAGGGCTTGGAGACTAAAACCTAAGCATTGTCTGTCACACACCTACCAGTCTAGGGGATCAAACCCCTGACTGACTAGTCATTACTATTACAAGTGCATGCAGTTACTCCATGTGCCACAAAGCTGACATGTTGGTGTGCTGTAAGAACATATATGTGTGTTGATGAGCGACATCTGCAACAAAGATATAGTAGACATACATTAGGTGTAGCACACATGGCTGTCCACATGAACAGATGTCATTGTCAACACAACCACACTCTCTAATAGACTCACATTGACACTCTTTGCCAGGCCCACAAATACACTCCCAAGCTACTTAGTTTGCCACACTGCAGTAATGCACAGGTACTACATGCTGGGGATATCTGGAGGTTATATGGGCTAGGGCATGTGAACGTGTTTGACATCTGTTGGTATGCCAATGGGAGTTATACTGGGAGTGACTGTGGTTAGGAGCTTCATACCCCACACGCAGACACAAGGTGCCAGTACTGACATGCATGTGTGCATTGCTTCATGGGTGTGTAGTGGTTGGCTGTGCAAGATAGCTGTACAAGGCTGGGTGAGGAGTAATCCTTGGCATCACACCACCCGACAATGGTGTGCAGTGTGGTACAGGGGTGTAGTGTCTGCAATGTCCCACACAGATGGGTATTGTATGAACTGTTCTGACATCCTGGTTACCATTGTGTATGGCCATAGCTTTGCAATGCATGTCATGTCTGTGTTTGATAGTCCTTGACATGGACATTGCCTGGGATGTGCATGTCCCATAATAATGTACAGTGACATGTACAGGTGTACCTGGTTTGGCTGGCACATGTGTACACAGACTGTTATCCTCCGATATGCTAATACTGGCCTGGTGTGGCAGAACCTGCTTATAGTCAGCAGGTTGACCCTGCACCTGCATTGATAGCATGATACAGGTATTCCCTAGTGTCAGTGGCATCAGTCCATACAGGGCACATGTGTAAGGCATTGTATGGCCTCTGTGGATCACATTTGATGGCACCACATATGTTGCAGGCATGCAGTGGGGAACATAGTGAAGGCACATTGTCCACAATGATGTGCCTACTGTACTGCTGTACAGGGTGCCATGCCCTCTGCAGCCCACTGCAATCACACCATGCCTACTATCTGTCATCAATGTGCAGGGTACTAGCACCATAAAGGGATATTCTAGGCAAGTGTGTTTGTGTATGACACATGGGTTCAGGACGTATTCCTGGTAATAGTAGGGTTGCATACTTTATTCACCAGGCCTTTTGCCAGATGTAGGGGTATGGCTTGCCAACACAGTCCCTTGGCTGACTGACATCTGTACTCCTCGTGAGGTGGACATTGTGACATATAAGATGGACACCATATAGGAAAATTACAAAATCCGCTCCCCAACATGTCCAGTGGTTAGACACTCATACCCACCTCCACACAGGCTCTGACAGTCAAACACACACATCTGCCATGTCCTGGAATAGAACCCCTACCTAACTAGTGTATCACACAACAGCATTACACAGTTACAGCATGCGCTACAGAGATTACTGGGTTACAGCAGTCCCAGAGGTGTATGTCTAGGTGGGTGACATCAGCAGGATTGCCAAAGGTGGTCATGTGAATTGTAAAGAGTGTGCATACTCTAAAAGGCATTGTTACATTCTCAGGCAGGCAGACACATGCACACGTGCACACACACACACACACACACACACACACACACACACACACACACACACACAAACACACGTGGTTTCTCTTGGAATTGAGCCTCTACCTAACTAGTTTATCACACTACAGCAATACGCAGTTACAGCACATGCTACGGAGAATACTGGGTTACAGCAGTCCTAGAGGTGTATTCCTAGGTGGGTGACATCAGCAGGATTACCAAAGGTGGTCATGTGAATTGTAAAGAGTGTGCATACTCTAAAAAGCATTGTTCTTCTCTCAGGCAGACAGACACACACACGCACACAGTTGGTCTCTCTTGGAATAGAACCCCTACCTAACTAGTTTATCATACTACAGCAATACACAGTTACAGCACGCGCTACAGAGAATACTGGGTTACAGCAGTCCTAGAGGTGCATTCCTAGGTGGGTGACATCAGCAGGATTGCCAAAGGTGGTCATGTGAATTGTAAAGAGTATGCATAACCTAAAAAGCATTGTTCTTGTCTCAGGCAGACAGAGACACACACAAACAGTTGGCCTCTCTTGGAATGGAACCCCTACCTAACTAATTTATCACACTACAGCAAATGCAGTTACAGCACGCGCTATGGAGAATACTGGGTTACAGCAGTCCTAGAGGTGTATTTCTAGGTGGGTGACATCAGCAGGATTGTCAAAGGTGGTCATGTGGGTTGTAAAGAGTGTGCATACTCTAAAAGCATTGTTTCTTTCACAGGCAGGCAGGCAGACACACACACACACACACACACACACACACACACACACACACACACACACACACACACACACACACACACACACACACACACACACACACACACACACACACACACACACACACACACTCACACTCACACAGTTGACCTGTCTGGGATTAGAATACCTATCAAACTAGTTTAACACACTACAGCATTACGCAGTTACAGCACATGTCATGGAGATTACTGGGTTACAGCAGTCCCAGAGGTGTATTCGTAGGTGGGTGACATCAGCAGGATTGCTAAAGAAGGGCATTCCAAGTGTACTGTGGGTTGTACATGTCTGTTACCTGCGTGTACCCGCTGCTTACTGTCATGAAAACACATTTACACCTGCTTACAACTGCTTAAAAGTATCTTATGCAGTCCTAATTGACAGTATCAACAAGGCTTGCAGGTCTTGAACCCTGGACCATGCACACTGAAGTCACAGGACTTACCACTAAGCCATCTTGGTTGTACACATGTTGCATGGAGTCTATAACGCACATCCTACTACAGGTATTCCACAGTACTGAAAACAAATGGGAAAGTCCCTTTGTGTACATATGTACAGTACCCTTGAATGTACTGTACTCTGTGAAACAACAAAGACAAGTCTACATCTGTACAACTGTCATAACTACATATATTTATGCACCTACAGGATGTGTATACACACACACACACACACACACATATATATATATATATATATATATATATATATATACACACGTCTGAACACCCTTTGTGACAAAGAAGGGTTCCAAAGGAACTGACGTGTACACAAAACAGAGGCATCTCTTGTGTTATAACATTTAAATCATAAGCAGTTCACCAGAGAAGGGATGGTTGTTTTGTATGTGGAGATTGGGGTGGGGAATGATAGCTAATGTAATCTACCCCGGGGATTGTGGAGTTAGGATGGGGGAATGATGGGTATGGACATACACCCCAGCGTCCACTTCTGTGTCACTGCTCGACAGTGGCACAGGAAAATAACATACCCAACTGTAGTCCTGCTTGACTGTGTATTCTTTACCATTCCTAACTATGTAATACTTTGTAGACACCGGTCACCACAGATGGCTACCATGGTGTGCTAAAAGACATTATACATGTGTATACTTGGACACAGGGTAGTCACACACACAAACATGCACACACTTGCCAGTATTGTGCATACACATCTTGCCTTTGTAAAGGTAACTAGTACAGTGGTATGCAGTTGGGGTATGTGCCACAGAAAACATACAATTACACTTACTGATTCCACGTTTGAGCTGGGTGACATCACAGGACCGATTACTTGCAGTGGGGAGGGGGGAAGAGAGAGGTTTAGCGGCTGACAAGGATAAAGACCATTGCAAAAGGATGTATCTCTGTGGAATGCAGCAAAACCCGCTGCCATGACAGGATGTAGACACAAATACACACACACAACCACACTCAGCCATTTGCTGACACACACACTCAGGCATTTGCTGAGACACACGCACACACAAACACACTCAGCCATTTGCTGACATACACACGCAGGCATTTGCTGTCACACACACAAACACACGCACACAGTTACCAGTAGTGGGATCAGAACTCCTGCCTATCTAAAGATTACTATTACAGAACTATGCAGTTACGAGACGCACCACAGAGATTACACATTCCAAGGCAGTCAGACTGCCATTCTACAATTGAGGACAACAACAGGGAGACTGACAGTCACAAAGTACATAGCTGTAGACCTGTGTGTTTAAAGTAGGTGTCCATTACAACCTGTATGCACAAACAAGGCACAACATCCGCAGGTAGGCCAGAGAGGTATAGTTTTAGCACAACTAGAACTTGAACTGGAGTATGGCCATTTGCAGAATGGACAACTACTATCACTATACAGGGTTACAGTGGGCATGCTCATACACTTAGTAGCACAGGGCAGTTTGGGATGCACTATGACTACAACTACACAAGGTTATACTGGGCATGCTCATACACTTAGTAACAAAGGGCTTGTTAGATGCACTGACTCAAATTACACAAGGTGGCAGTGGGTACGCTCATACACTTAGTAGCACAGGGCTGTTTGGGATGCATTCCGATTCTAACCACTGAAGTTGACAGTGTGCATGCTCAAACACTTACATGTACAGAACACATTGTAATGGACTCCTATTGTAAACACACAGGTTTACAGCTAGGTACATTTTACCTGTCAGTATATATGCACATCATACTGGTTTACTACCTGATACCTGTATGTGGCCTGTAAATTATATATCTGTGTCTGTGCTGTGTGATACACATGCATACATGTACATGAAGTACTGACATATATATGTTACGTATACACATTCATTAATGTGTGGACGTGACAGACAATAGGTTACCTGGGTCACACAGGCGGATGCTACCTACAGCATGTCACACACCTTGTTGCCCTGAAAGGCATACATTGATAGCAGGTTGTGGACAGTGGCATGTGCAAGCATAATGTGTGAGCCACCTTGTGTAATGGTACTGAGGTGCAGGTGTCAAGATGACCTCTCTCGGCTGTGTTAGTAGTTGTCATTATTAGCAGAACTGCTACCCTAAGTATATCTCACACTGGTCATATGCACAAGTTCTGCCACTGTCCATCACCTTACATGGGGCATTTGCTACCAAGCACATTAATGCCACATACAGTGATGTCATGGTACAGGTGGCAACTGCTAGACCAAAACAATGAGCCAATGTCCTGCTGTTATTATGAGGTTGTCCAGTGTCTGTCATTCCAGGCTGTCATAACCAAACAACGAGCCTTCAACACAGAGCACATGCATCCATGTTACACGTGAGTGTGGATAATACCTAGGTCGCATTTATCCATATAGCCGCATTCCAAGGCTAATGTCCTACACACAGAAGTAACACCCTGACACCTACATGACAATTGCATTGGATTCTTATGCTAACCCGTGGTAGATGTGTGGCTTTAGTAATCCATTTGCTCAATGGAGAACCTACAATGGGGAATACTGACATCTATGCAGTGAGGAACACCTGGCTGAAGGCTCTGTAGTGCACAATTGCACTACCACCATATAACTCAGATCCAGACATGTGGGCCATAACAGTGGCATGGACTATTCCAGGTGGTGTACACATATTCATAAAGGCTACTCACATATAAAGACCACTACTCTGACATAACACATCACAGATGAGTCAGGTACAGGTGACAGTGGCAAATGATGCGTTCTAGGTTGTATCCTCATATACATCCACCACCTTGTTCCCAGACTACTAACACACATCCATATGTGGTATGACATAGTATGGTAGACCACCAGATAACCCTCGATTGGTGGACTGTACCTAGGCCTACATCAACTGTGCGAAGTACCCATGTACAGACACAGCTGCATAATGTGTTATGCAATGCAATAATACCACTGTTTGTAACCAGCTCAGTTGTACACATACCAGGGTCCCTCGGATGTTGTCAGCATTAACATGGTTGACTGTTGCTGTACACCAGTAAACAACATCCACATGGTTGGATATGACTTAACCGTACCTGCCCTGGATATGTACATCCCACATTCATACAACATAAATTACATTATCATAGCTTTTGTTTACCTTTCTACATACAGGTGGCTACAGTCATTACACACATGCACATGGCAGATAGCATGCTAACAGTACATAAGGTTCGATATCTATGTTGACAGAGGTAATATCCCCTCTCTACTGGTCACCCATGACACCTATCATATCATACAACACCCCATGTGGCATGTATGTCTTTAGACATGTCCACCTAATGCAATGCCTACAAACATACCCAAATAACAGGACCATAGGACCTACACAAGGCCTGTATTGACAGACTCCGGGAAATCCAGCTCTGCTCTGTATGTTCCTGAGTAGTCACAGGTGATATGTTCATGACATGTACAGCCATGTGTGGCCACAGATCCTACATATACCCCACGTCAACAATTGCAAGCCATACATGCTGTGTGCTGTCTGGACATTAGCCTTAGTACCACAATAGCCAGTACATGCTGGGGTGAGATGTTTACAAGCTACAGACCTCACACATACTTGAATGAGGGTACTGCCTAGCTCTAACACAGCACATTGCTGGCATTCTTCCAGTACACATGAGGTGTGTGTGGCAAATATGATGTGCTCACTGTTGACCATTACAGTGCCCTGGCTTCACCATGGCACTGTCAAGTAACAGTTTGTAGGAGCATGACATGGAATAATGCTGTGTGTGTCACGCTGATATGTGCTGTTGTAATATATGTACACTTGGCTACTCGGTGAAAGTGGTGGTGTCCTACCAGTACATGAATACAACATCCATTATGGTGTAATGTTCGGCTATGTTTCACACATGGCGTGGGAAAGGTGTGGAATGTATCCTCTTGACCTGCTAGTGCACGTACTGATGTAGACCGCATATGTGTACATGTATTGGTGTTTGGGTAGATTCCATGTGTGTGCAGTGTCTGATGTCTGAAGGTGATTGTTATCTTAGTACATCATGCTGTTGCAATACAGCCTCAACATTGCCAACTGTATATGGTGATATGCTCTAAGTACAGTAAGCCGTACATAAGGTATGGACAGATGTTTGGACATGACCACTAAGTGGTGGGGCTTCTTTGCAGATGAATGATTACTGAGGACAGCTCACTGGTGTGTTACAACCAGTCCTACAATAACCTGTGTACCTGCTAAGGTCAGGTTTTGTTAATTAAAGTGGAAGACAGACAAAGTAGAATGCTGTAAGGGTGGCACTGAAGGCAAACCTCATGACACCTGTAACAGTAATACCTCCCCTGTGCATATATTGTGCATATATCAGCACAGTTGTCAAAGGAAAGAGTCAGTAAGCATTGTACCAGATGTGATAGTACTGTACTACTGTAGTACCTATCATGAGATAGGCAGGTGTTTGATTCACAGTATTGTGTGGGTGTGTGCCCATATATGTCACGTATGGCTGGGAATACATCCCACATGTTATCATTCCCTGAACACTGTTGTTGACACCAGTACAGAGTGAAGTGTAGAAAGAAAGGCATAGGCAGGTGGTTAAACCTTACAAATGTAAAGTGTCTGTATGTGTGTGTGACATAGGTGTATAGCTTTGTGAATGCCAGTGTGTGTGTGTGTGTGTGTGTGTGTGTGTGTGTGTGTGTGTGTGTGTGTGTGTGTGTGTGTGTGTGTTTGTGTATGTGTATGTGTATGGCTGTCTGTGTGTATGACTGTCCGGTTCCTGGAGTGAGGCTGTATTTTACCATAGTGAAATGTTAATCCCCCTCCCCCCATCCAATCAAAGCAATCAAGCATCCCTGTTGACATCATCAATCGTAGACGGGCATACTAACAGCCTGTTAACATGTACACCCTGGGGTGTGACCTGTTGTTATATAACCTACTGATGGACACCCCACCCCACATACACTCACTGCACTGTAGTATCCCTGTCGATGTCCTCGATCTTAGGCCATTCCAACTATCTGTACATGTGTAATCTCTATGGTGCGTCTTGCAATTGCGTAGTATTATAATGATGATATGCAGATAGGCAGGGGTTCTCATCCGAACACTGGCAACTGTGTGTGTGTGTGTGTGTGTGTGTGTCAGATTGCGTGTTACTGTGTCTGTGACTCCCTGAGTGTGTGGGTGTGTCTGTGTTTGCATGCTATCATGGCAGTGGGTATTACTGCTTCCCAATGAGAAGCCACTATTTCCACTGGCCTTTACCCTTGTCATCTGGCATAACACTCTTTTACCCACTCCAGGCTCCAGGTAACTATACCTGTAATGTCACCCACTATGGATGTAACGGCTCTGAACACAGTAGCTTACTACACAGCTATCATGCTCTTGGATCATTAGAACAGTAAACATAATTGAAACATGGGAGAATATAACTGTGATGTGGAAGCTACAAAGTGCATGCAGGTATTGTCATACTGACCTGTGGGTAGTCAACATGTACATATGGGTGTCCCGCAAACACCAACATCCCTCGGCACATACAACTACAACTGAAAGAGGAAGGCAGAACGTCAAGATCAACATGCTGTTAGTGTTGTTACATATGATACATACTGTCAAATGTACAAAATGCATTCTAAAACTGCAATACATGGTATGTCTGCTGCCTGTCAACACTACTCAACAATATTAATCTACAATTGTCTACCTAGTATGTTCACACTGTGCATCAGACCATATGAACATGTCCCTGCACCGATGGTGTGAATGACAGGGATGCGGCACAGGCATCATCATATGCACAGAGTGATAATGTTTGCCAGAGGCCTAGGCTGTGCCATTGGATGACATCATGCATGTGTGTTAGGGCCTGTGATATCATTGGGCGTGTGTGGATGTTATGCGTGTGTGTGTTGAGGTGCCCTACATTTGTTTCCAGTGTGTGTGTATGCGTGCACACAGGTCTGGCATGTGACTGGCCTACACAGGGGTAATACTGACAGCTGCAGACTGTACAAGGCAGATTTCCCAGTTCATGGTGTATGGCCACAGCCACGTGACCTGTGCCTGCCAGGGGTTGTATGGGCACCAGCAGGCAGAGGTCCAGATTGGGTACTGCCTGATGACACATTCCACTGGAATCGTGTCCCTGTTGGGATCATCCAGGACCACGTGCACATGGCCTGCTGTGTCCTAGTGTGGACTGCACAGCACCAGCTGCACTGCTGCTGCTACCGCCACTATGGGAGCGGGCATGTGCAGTAACATGTTCACGTAGACCTTCAACGGGTGATGTAACTGACCTACGTTCACGTGCCTGATGCCTCACTCCCACCAGATGTTCCAGCATAGACATTCCATGCTCAAGGATTGACATGCCACAGTCAAGGACTCCCACCATGTCACCCAATCGTTTATCCAAGAAATCTGCAAGATGATGGTGAGCATTTGCAAGTGCCTGGATGTTGTCAGTTAATGAATGGACAGCAGCCCTCTGAATCATCAGACCTTCTCTGTTTTGCCATTTAGCACGTGCCTGTGTCTCCATTACAGCCCAAAACATACGTCTGGTGACTCCAGCTGATGTGCTTGGTCTTGCAGGGGCATGTTGGCCAGTGGTCCTCCTACTGGCAGTGCTGGGCACATGCCTGTGTGGGACATCACCAGTCTGTTGACTGGGATCATGGTGTGCAGGCACACCTTCCATAGTCACCACACTTCCCTGTTCCATGCTACGACCCACCAACTGTTCTTCCTCTATGGCCGGTGGGGATGGGGTATGTGCAGGCAGGGGAACTGTGTGCGAGGATGAGGGGGAGACAGGTGGAACAGCAACCAATGGCACAGATTCAGCCCCTGACAACCCTGTCTGTGCCTCAATCATACTATCATCATCACTGCTAGAGTCTGTGGGGACACTAACATCAGGTGGGCCGCAGGAGGGCAATGCACCTACATCAACACCTGTAAGGGGAAGACAAGAACTGTACATTACAAGTTATACCAGACACACACAGACAGACAGAGACACACATAGACAGACAGACAGAGACACAGACAGACAGACAGAGACACACACAGACACAGACCGACAGACATACACAGACACCGACACACAGACAGACACAGAAACATGCAGACAGACACAGACTGACAGACATACACAGACACACAGATAGACACATGCAGAGAGACACAGACACACACAGACAGACACACACACACACAGACAGAGACACACACAGACACACAGAGACACACACAGACAGACAGAGACACACAGACAGAGACACACACAGACACGGACACACACTGACACACACTCAGACACACACACAGACACACACTCTACAGGCAGGTGATATGGCAGATGGCATACAGCTTAGATAATTATAGTTTCAGCTTAGGCAATTATAGTGCTAGTTATCATACACCCCTAAGTTGCACACAACAGCATGCATGTGTTATAGCAGACGGCATGCACCTTACATTATTATAGTGGTGGTTAGTATACATACCTGTATTGCACCATTTGTGTTAGTAGCCTATGCCCCATACCTGCAACACAATGCATACACTTTGCACCGTTGCACTGCATTGCCATGGTGTGTGCAACATACACCACATGTTAACAGACCATCACTGACATTTGTACATGTGCCACTGATGCTTTGTGTTGGCCACCGCCCCTGTGTGTGAGGACATGAGCAGTAGGGTATGTCAACTGCATACTATGTTTGCCTGAACCCTAGCTTGCATATCTCCCCCAAAGCAGTGCATGTCTGTTCAACATTATTCCGCCTACCCCTGAGCTGAGTGTAGACATTGTACATGTGGCTGTACACACGTTTGACATGACTGTCCCTACTTTGCAATGGAGCCACAGACCAGCACAGGTTTACAGTACACCGGCCTGCTGTGTGGCGTATGACCTTTCCAGTCACATGTAGTATGACATGTCTTCTGCTGACGTGTTGAATGACATGCGTAAATGTGTAATGCAATGGTGTCCTTTCCAATCTACAGTACGGTAATGGTGACCCAATGCAGGGACATGTTATACTAACATGGGCCTTCAGCTGATGCAATGTTGTCTGTCCACCCTACAAATATGCAGGGACATACTGCACATTGAGCTGATGTGCATAGCCATTGCAGGGCATCATGTGGCTTCACAATTGCTATACAGTGTGAGCTACTGACACAGTTCATAGCCATGACTATGTTCACATACAATACATATCTAATGTGGAATGTGACCCACGTCACCGAGGTGTATACACAATAAACCCTAATGTGGAATGTGTGACACAGGTCACAGAAGGGTATACGAAAGACACCCCTGCACATTTGCAACCATATTACTGATACCTAGCAACTATGCCCACACATGGCTAACTTACAAGTACTCTATGTCCCACATGCTGTGTACCTCACACACATGAGGAGCAGGCATGACAGTGATGTCTGACACCAGCAAGGTGAATGCACTGTATCTGTGGCTTGGTGTGCATGTATGTGTATGTTGTGCAACACATGTATGTATTTGGATACTGTATAGGTGAATGCTTCCATGTCGTGACACACTCCAGATGTTCAAGACATGTTATGTGGTGGTTTCATGTTATGCCTACACAAGCTGTGCACAGGCCTGTATGATGATTAGTGTTTCACATCTGCAATATCACCATTACACAAAGGCCATAGTTGTATTGTGTCGAGCCAATGTACACTTCTACTGTGTGTGTTGCTTCATGTCTCTGGCCATCCTCCATGGTCATGTGTACACATGTTCAGACCAATGGTTGTAATGGCCACAGGGAAGTAAATAGTGTGGGAAGAAATAGCCAGGGAATTGTTATGGCTAGGCTTGTATAGGCCCCAGGGCTGATAGCCAGTACCAACCTATGAACCTAATCTTATTTCACATGTCAGTGTTATCCCATATGACATGCACCCATAGATGTCATATGCTCCACTGGGGACAGGGTTATGCAGACAAAGGGTGGTATGTATGTGATGAGAGACATGTTTTGCAGGATAGTTGAGCAGTGTTGCAGTCAGCCCTCTACATGTCATGGACACATCTGATAGCACATGACATTGTGTGACATTCATAGCAAGGATATACTCCACAAGGTTGTATCCTGTGGGCCGGGCATACTCCAGCTCCAACACATTTAGTGTGTGTGCACACATTGCTCTCTGTGCAGTACTGTTCGTATTCCCAACATGTGTAATGCTGATATGTAGTACCTGTCCCTATAGTGGAACACACCTCCACCATTGTATTCACTGTTGTCCACACATCTGGCAATGTCAGTTTGGAAGGTTTAGTTTAGGTGTTTCATATAATCTTCAAATGTTTCACATGGGTAAACAGTGTGATGCATTGCAGGTCTGACCAGTGTCCATTAACAGGATCACCATACATTATGTGTATGTGTGTTATGGCAGATAACATGCAATTAATATGTTCCATGCATTATCAAGCCTGGTAAATAGTAACAATCTCACCTGACACAAGCTGCTGTCACTGCAAAATGCCAGAGGTACCTAAACAGGAGTGTCACAGCAGTACGATCATTATCCGCACCTGTGTGATAGCTACAGGGTGCAATGTCCATGTTAGCACATAAGCCAGTACAATACACTATACTATGGAGTATGCACATCTGTGCATACATAGAGTAGCAGACTATAGTATGTGGCATGTGTGCATACATGCCTTGCATATGATGTTACATTGCATATTGTACAGTAACACATGTAACTATGTAATATATAGTTGTGTTTTATGTGCAGTAGTGACTTACCAGGCAACTCCAGGCTCGGTGGTTGAGAGACACCCACCTCCACAATACCAGCTAAAGCTTATGGATGGAGGTCTGCAGGTGTCCCCAGGTTGGCCAGTAGCTCCTCAGTACGGGTGAGTGGGGGCTGGGTGAGTGGCCCCCAACCTGTTGCACCTTGTTCCCTGGTGATTGCATTAGCATGCTGTTTCACCCATCTTATCAGGTCAGTGCAGTATCGGCGCACCTGCTGATAGGTGCGATTGTGACCACCAACATCATTTACCCTCCTGCAGAGTTCCTCCCACAGGGCATCCCACTGCTGGGTATCCTGTGGCACATGGCTGAAAAGCGTTGTGTAGTTGTCGAGGAGGTATGGGATGAGGACCTTATCCTCCAAGCGGCTGTATGGTGGCAGTCTGCTACATGGCATATCTGGAAGACATAACAATGGAGACAGGTCACAGTAAATCACAGAGAAGTACAGCAGTACAGCTGAACATACGTGTGTATCACATTTATTATGATTACAAATATGTCTTTGTAAATCTACATGACACTAACACCACTGACATGTATAAGTCACACACATTTGACACCTATTGGTGATGTGATGTTATCACCATATATGTGTGTGTCATGTGATGACATTGCTCATACACCATGTGGATGTTGCCTTGATGTGGGCATGTCTGTTTGCCTGTAGTGGTGTCTTTACCTATCAGCACATGCCTGGATGTGTTTACATTAATGCAATCGACCTTAATGCTGTGTATATGCCACATATATAGTCATACATAGCCGTTAGGAACATGACCTGTGTCCCTGCAGACTTGCCATGTATTGCCTATGTTGCACATGTGTAACACATGGTACAATAGCTAGCCTGATGGTATTTGCAGGGTTGGATATCAACTATAGCATGTATGGTCATAATGATCTAGTAGGCTATATGCCCTGGCCATTTATGTGCCTAGGCAGACAGGTTACCTAGCTGTAGGCAAGACACAGGTAAGTTTCAGTGGCAAGTTCAAGCAGTGCCACAGAACTGATACACATGGTTACTGATATATTTGGCATGCAGTCATCACACCATGTCACAGAGAGGGACGATGTGTAGCTTCGCTGGACAGGGATGCATAGTATGGCAAGAGTATGTTAAGTGTATGGGACAGGGATCTGTCAGGCATGTTGTGATTATTGTACTAGAAAGGTGGATGTCCATGACTTATGTGTTTATTTGGGATCAGGATGTGTTAAGTGCAGCATGTCCAACACCTCTGGGTTGGACATGGCTTTATTCAGGGTAGGCTGCATGCTACATAGTGCAGCTAGGGATTGTGTCTCAGCCCTGAAATTAGTAGCTTATTGGCCATTTTGGGTCAATTCCTATCTCTTTCAGTTTCCCTGCTTTAAAACCCGCATTTGCACGGTTTTGCATCAGTATACAACTCAGCACAGCTCCTCGTCGTGTCCTGCAGAGTGATACAGGCAACAGAGAGACCCAAGAGAGACTTTTCCTGATTTAAGTATTTTTCTGTTTGTTTTTGCTCTGGCTGCCTTTTCCCGCCTAAAAAGCGAGTTTCAAACTGCTCTGTGCTTTTAAAAGTTTAAATTGCATTGCCTTTCTGCATTTGTTTTTTATCATTTTTAGTCGTTTTTGTATTATATAACTGTTTTAGGCTACACACTAAAGTGTGCTAGCCTGTTTATAGCATTTACAGTGTTTTCTGTGTGTTTTTCTTCTGTTCTCTGAAAAAAAACAAAAAAAATCTCTTTTCCCGCCTTTGCTGAACTAGATTAGTCCAGATTTCAGGCTTTGCTGAATTCCGGACTGTGGTATAGTTTCCTGTGTTGCCCATATCCTTACTTGGATAGGAGGAAGCTTCTCTGTACACCAGTGAGAGTGGGGAGCTTTGAGCAGCCTATCTGTCCCTTGAGGAGTGGTCTCAGCCCTGAAACTAGTAGCTTATTGGCTGTTTTGGGTCAATTCCTATCTCTTTCAGTTTCCCTGCTTTAAAACCCGCATTTGTGCAGTTTTGCCTATTTTGCGCATAGCACAGTATCGGGCAGTGCCTCTTAATCAGGTTTAAACTATTCCCAGCTCCACAAAGTCTGCACTTCACTTTTTGCCTTAGAACCGATCTAAATCTCAAAGTAAGCACTCTATCTTCATCCTAAAGCCCTGCACTTGCTCTTATAAGTAATCTTATAAGCAAACACTAATAAACTAAATCACTACACCCTCTTATACTCCTTTTAAGTACTTGCTCCCTATTGGTCCTTTCTGATCAGTCAAAAAGTAGTTCCTTATACTATTCTGGCATGTCCAAAAGTCAGTTTCGGGTTTACTGTCCAGTCCAGCTGGTGAATCTGGGAATCTTGAGGCAATGTTACAATTGCCTTATGTACACAGACCACCCTCTCCTCCTCCCTACAAGCTCAAATATATGTGAGAAATGCAACTATATAGCCAAACTGGAGGCTGAGCTCTCTCAACCCAGTACTGGCTCAGTCAGTCAGGAGAAGAAGGGAACCACACACACACCACAATTTCAGTCTCACATAGACCTACTGCATCAGCAAACCAAACACATAAACACACAAAAACATACTCGGAGGCTCTAAATAAAAATCTGCCTAAGCAGCAGAGACCTCCAAAGCAGACATCTGAGCAAACCCTACCCCACAACAATACCCACGTATCACATAGTTCACAAAGTCAGTGTGCCACACAGTCACAGCCCTTAAGGCTAAATAACACACCTAATACACTTGTAATAGGTGATCTATTGTCAGACACACTGATGTCCCACTCACCAGACTGAACAAGGAGAAGGTCACTGTAAGCTGCCTGTCGGGTGCCAGGATCTGCCACATAACACATGCACTCAGGTCACTCCAAAGCAAGTACAAGTATGACTCTGTCATAGTCCATGCTGGTGTGAATGACCTGAGACGTACCTCCCTGGACTACATGAAAAGAGACATAGCGGAGCTCTCTGATCATGTAGCCCAGGCCAGTATGACCCTGACCTTGAGTAGCATCTTGCCCTCACCAAAAATGATGCCACAATATAAAGAAAAAATGATCAATTTTAACAATTGGCTAAAGTATTGGTGTCATTTAAAGGGGATCCAGTGTCTGTCAGCCTGGGATGACATGCTCGACAAGCCACGTTGCTTCACTAGGGACGGCTTGCACCTGTCACCCCTGGGCTTTTGAATACTGGCTAAGGCTCTTGCCACCCCCATAGTGCCTTTTTTAGGCAAGGCTCAAAAGACAAACCCACCTCCATAAACAACACAATGAAAAAAAAAACTAAGGGTAATGCTGTTCAACGCCAGAAGTCTAAACCTCAAGATGCACGCACTCGAGGCTCTCCTCACTATGGAGAATATCGATATCTGTGCAGTAACAGAAACCTAGTTCAAGGCTCCCAAAAGCACCCCAGCACTACCAGGTTATACTTCATACCATGCTTTTCGGCCACAAAACTCGGACCGAACCACAAAAGGAAGGGGAGTATCCATATACATCAAAGATACCCACACCTCCAGGTTAGTACCACTGCACAAAGCATCAGAGACCATCCATGTGCAACTAACAGTGGGCAAAACTGCCTTTCAGTTTGTAGCCTGCTACAGACCACCCTCCCAAACTCAGGAACCCCACTCGGCTTTCCTGAGAACACTGGAGAATATGAAGGTCTCTCCAAACACCATTATATTGGGTGACTTCAACTACCCAAACATTGACTGGGAAAACTACTCAAGCCCCAACACCCTCACCCAACGGTTCCTAGAATTTATAAACTCAAATGCTATGGAACAACTGGTCACCACCCCCACAAGAGGGGAAAACATATTGGACCTGGTCATCACCAACATGGGGACTCTATGTTCCACACCAGAGGTATACCCCTCATTGGTAAGGTCAGACCATAAATTAATCTCACTGGACATCCATATCCCATTCCCACCCCCAGCCAAGGAAACCACGGTGAAGAACTTCTCAAAAGCAAACTTCACACTTCTCAAAACTGAGGTGGTATCCTTCAAAGCCCCCGGGCCAGGGGAAAATACGGCTCAAACCGCAGAATCCTTTACAAACACATTATATGGACACCTACAGGAATGCATGGATCGTGCTATCCCAAATAAAACCAAGACTCACTCCCCCAAAGGCAGGAGACCTGTCTGGTGGACCCCGGCCATAAATAAGCTATACAACAGAAGGAGGAAGCTACTACATGATAGAGCAAAATCCCAAAAAGGGAAGGCATCTCTGATCAGTACTAGCAAGAAACTACGATCCCTCATAAAATCATCTAAGGCCAGCTTCGAAAGAAAAATTGCACAAGACACTAAAGACAATCAAAAGGCCTTCTTTAGTTATGTCAGGAACCTGGGTGGCAACTCCCAGATATGCTCTGAGTTAATGCAAAATGACAAAAAATACACTGAACCCACAGACATTACCAACATCCTGGCAGACAGGTTCAGTGTAAATTTCTCCCCCCCATCCCCCCCAAAACAGCAAATGTCTATCCCAACAGAGTGTAGCCTCCCTGACATCACAGATGAACAGGTGAGAGCTGCCCTCTCCAAAGCAAAAAACACAGCATCAATGGGACTGGACGGTGTCCTGGGCTGCGTCTTACACGAGCTTCAAGAAGAACTTAACCCTCACATAAAGTCACTGTTCAATCTCAGCCTTACTACAGGATATATACCCAAGGAATGGCATACAGCAACAGTGGTCCCGCTCCACAAAGGTGGTGCCACAATGGACCCCGGAAACTATCACCCTATAAGCCTGACTAGCCTGGTCTGCAAAGCTATGGAGCATATCATCATGGAACTCATAAACAAAGGCATTGGGAAACTCCAGACACTGGATCCTATCCAATTCGGCTTTGTTAAGGGCAGATCTTGCCTCTTGAACCTGGTCAACTTCTATGAAACAGTTACCAGGGCCATAGACGAAGGGAAGGTAGTCCACACAGCCTACCTGGACCTCGCAAAAGCCTTTGATACAATACCCCACTTGGGCATCATAAATAAGCTCACCAGCTTAAATATCAACCCCTATGTCACAGGATGGGTTGCAAACTGGCTCAGGGATGGAACCCACATGGTCAGAATTGCAGATGCCATGTCAGACTCTAAACCAGTTACAAGTGGCATCCCACAAGGCTCAGTCCTGGGACCTCTCTTGTTCCGTATATATTTCTCTGAGGTACAGGCTAACACGGGAGGACTATGGCTGACCAAGTTCGCAGATGACTGCAAACTGGGTGCCACAATCGACTCTCCGGCTGACACAAGCATCCTCCAAAACGGTCTCACAGAGATGGATAACTGGTGCCAGAGCCATGGCCTAAAGCTAAATGCCAAAAAATGCACAGTCATCCCCTTTGGGAAAAACAAAGTGCCCACAAATTACCACATAGGTGGTAATCCATTAAGTACTGAAGAAGTAATTAGGGATTTGGGGACCCAAGTAGATAGTAATCTCTCCTTTGACAATCACGTTGCCAAAGGCGTTAGAAAGACCTTCTATATAGCCCACCTTATCACGAAAGGTTTCACATCTAGATCAAAAGAGGGCATTGTGCCCCTCTACTCATCAGGCCCATAATTGAATACAATGCCCCATTTGGGATGTACCTTACCCAACACCTGCAGCAACTGGAAAGACCCCAAAAGTACCTCACCAAGAGGATCAAGGGAACTCAAACAGATGCCCTATGCAGTTCGGCTAAAGAAACTCCAGCTCTACTCAGTTGCTTACCGCCTACTCAGAGGCGATCTGTGCCTGAAGTATAAAGCCATGTCCAACCCAGAATTAATGGACATGCTCCACCTCAGGAAATCCAAATCCCTTACAGCTACATGCTCCAGGGACTTAAACCTCAGCACAGAAATAAATAGGACATGCTGGAGGGACAGATTCATATCCCAGAGGTTCCCCTCACTCTGGAACAAAATCCCAGTCCAACTTAGGCAGAGCCCCTCACTGACCCTCTTCAAGAGAAATCTTGACGAGTGGATGGGAGATCATAAGTTTACCCCTGGGATCTCTTCTGTGTCCCTGATAGAAAGAGGCACAGTAAACTAACCTTAAAAGGGCTATCTTCTGTGACCTACTATTCAAAGGCACAGTCTACTAATATAAAAGGGTGGCGAAAGCCAGACACACTCTGGCTAGGCTTATAAATGCCCTAGGGCAGATAGCCTAGTATCAGCCTATGAACCTATGAACCTACACATGGGCAATAACCCTTAAAGGAAATATGTGATCTATTATGGGTCACATGGGTGTTGAATATGGCTGAGCAGTTATCTCTATATTCCTGGATGGCACCCTGTCATGATTAGGGATGCCACATATGACTACCTGTCTTTTGTGGTGATGTAACTATCAAAGGGAAGTACTGTCCAGCTGCATCCCATACACACAATTGCCTTTATGTTGACCACTGCCAAGGTGGTAGTTAATGGGTACAGGATTTGTAACATAGGGGATGACAGTGCAATACTTCGTTGTCAGATTGTGGCCATACATCACACACCACACATCTGACACACTAAGGCCCTTCTGTATGATGAACGCAGCACACAATGAGTCAACTATTGCTCCTAGTTCATAGTCATTTGCAAACATCAATAGGCTGATGCCTTCTGTGTTAGTCTATGTGGTAGAGATAACAAAGAGGGGGAGTACCAGGAATGACCCCCTGTATTACTGTGGCTGGCACTGGTTTGATGTGCGTATTTTCGTCAGACACCTTCTGTAGTGTGGGTTCTGTCAGCAGTCCAGTTGCCAACCACTCCTATGACATAGGAATATACACCTAGTTTACTGAGTGTAGCTGGAACACAGTATGAGTGATGGTGTCCTACGACCTGGCAAGGTCATGATATGCAGTGTGAATCAACCCTACTGTCATCTACATCTGTACCGAGTACATCAATTATGTTGACCATGGTTCATGGCCATACAGACCAGACTCAGCAGGGTAGTTGTGCACTATGTCCCATTATCAATGGTGTCTCCCCCTTTGTGGGGTGTGATAACTGTTGCTGTGCACCATTCGGTGTGTACACAGCCTGACATGGAGCTATGATTGAACATGATGTGTATGTGGATAGCTGAATGTTCTTATATTTGTGTAGGATACACCCTGGGATGTTGACAGGTCCCATGAAAGCTGTATGTATGGCTTTAGAGAGTGCAGCTTATACCTGCATAGTCGTTAGTATAGGGGCCCTGTAATGTACATGGATATATTAGTAAGTGTACCTGTTGGGGGTGGGGGGGAGGTGGGAGTGGGTTTAGGTTCTCCGAGACCCTATCTCGATGAACGGGTGCTATTTCTGTAGGTGCAGTACTTCCCATGCCATAGTGCTGTGCAGCACGGCAGGTCTTGTCGTTGCCATTACGATTAATGACACAGCTATAGAATGCTCTGTGCTTGGCCTCATAATATGTGGCTAATTAGTTTCAAAGTAGCTTTGCGTGGTTTTATATGGTGTATCTGCATCTTACTGAGGCTGACCAGGGATCACCTACACTCATGTGTGTTCACTCTTGCAACAGTTACTACCTTCAGTGGTACAGTTTAAAGCATGGTACCACTAGCTTGCCTACTTGTTTGTGTTGGGTTGACTCCTGATTCTGTTTCAATGGCACAATCACTGCACATATGTGACTGCTTAAGGTTCACTTGTATAGGATTCAGCATTTGCACATGCATTGTCCATCTGCATGGGTGCCATGGCACTCACCACTCTGCTCTTAGGAAACATAACATTGGCATGGGAGACTAACTGTGTAGCATACTGTTAGCCCTGTTTGTGTGACTACTGTGATCCAGGTCAGTGGGGTCAATGGAATCCAAAATGCATTGAGCGCAGGTGTTGGTACATGAGGAGTCTTCCCAGTTCATAATGGAATAGTTGAGAGTAGCCATTACAGCACATTATGACAGTTGGGAAGTCCACGGCTTGGTGGGTGATCTGTCTCAAGGTGCATTTTGAATTCCACTTTGGCACAAAGGTAGTTGCTCAGCATAATGCATCTGATGTTATGCAAGTGCAATTAGCATGGGGGTGTACATATCCTTCAGGAATATGGGCACACCTGCAGCCCGTGTGTTCCAATAAAGGATAAGGGGCAAGAGGTGAGGTATGTGTTCTAACATGGTCATACAGGTGTGCTCTCCGGAGCGTTGAAACATGTCTCAGCCACTACACAGATATGTTCTCCATGTTAGGGATTGACATATGTGTGTCCATATAGTGTTTCTGACATGTATCATTGTGTAGCGAGACCCGCAGTTTATTGGCTGTCCCTGTAACAGCAGTGGACCCTCACTTGAACCGTGCATGATGAAGGCACTATCGGGGAAGCATGATCCCTAGGCAATATCCAGATTCCCAGGGGTGACAGGTGCAGGCCTTGTCTGGCAAAGCATCATGGTCTGTCAACCACGTTATCCCAGGACGACTGATACTGGATACCCTGTGACATGCACAACTACACTAGACAATTGTGGAATACAATCCTTTTGTCCCTGTACTGCAGTATCATTCTGGCCAATGGCAGAATGTTATCCAGGCCTTGGGACATAGCTGCATGGGCTACAAGACCTGAAAGTTCCTACATGTGTTTCCATGCAGTCCAGGCTACTGCATCACAGGTCCCTGCACAACAATATGGAATATGCCAGAGCCATATGTATAGTTCAAAAGGTGGTCTGAGTGTATGAGTATGTGGCTAATCATGGCAGACAGGCAGTTGACAGTATGTATGCCCTCGTATAGGTCAGTGTGTAACATAGTACTAGAGTTTGCATTCACAAATGAGTACTGTTGGGCATGTTTCCAGTACATGTGTTCAGAGGTGTGGCACAATTATGCAAACTATGTCATGCAGTTTGTGTATTTCGGTGTCTGTCTCTTCCTGCTTGGGGGGGGTCACTTGTTTGGCCATATACTTAGACGCATCTGTGAATGTGTGTGATTTCCAGTAGTGTGTGTGGGTGTCCTTACTGTGTTCTGGTAAGTATGTGTTGGTTGTGTTGATGAGCTGCATGTGTTAACCTACACCTCATGACTTTCCAGTCCAGTCATGGCTGCAGACTGGGCTGCCTTCCAGCTTACCCCTGTAGCTGTATCCCAAACAATGTGTGGAGCATGGTGTTAGGTGGGTCTGGCAGTGTACATGGCATAGAGATTACATTCCCCCAGGATGGCCACATACACAAAGCTGACATTAGGAAACACCAGTAGCTGACTAGTGGACATGCCTGTATGAGCAGCCAGTACTACAAGTACCAAGTACTGTATTTAGTTTATGTATTGCCTATAAAGATGTTTTAGACAGTGATGCTCACATGTAAATATTTGTGTTATGGACATGACAACACTGGCTATTACGGAAACATTGTAGGTACCTTTAGCAACAATCCTCCTCTGAGGAGCACATCACATCCTGTTAGTTGATTACAGATGATGCAAGTGTCTACAGGTCTGTTTCCTTCTCTGGGTATATACTCACATATCCACCGGGATCATGAGCTCTGTTGGGTACAGGCACCCACTCTCTAAACAGAGTCATGTATCAATAGGCTCTGATGCCACTATCAACATGATCAGGATATAATCAGATAGTGTGAGCCATCACCTATGATGCGGCTAATACACATGGGCAGCTATCTCCTACATCTTACACTCCTACTGCAGATGTTACACTGGAGTTAAAAATGATATGCAACCTGTTTCATTACCAGTTCTGTGTACTACCTTACATACAGTATGTGCAGGCGGCTGTTAGGTTGGCAATGAGAGGTTGGGCTACACAAACCTGGCAGTTCAACCAATGTGTCTGTACTCTCAAAATCCATTCTATGTAGGTGTGCACATAGCCATTTGGTCTAGCCCTGTAACAAGGGTCACTACACATTTGCATAACATGTACACATGCACAGCTGTTATTGCTTGCAAACGATAGTAGAGAGGTGGATATTACATGTGTTATGTGCATGGATAGTTACCTGGCTCTTCCAATTATTTTTGCTAACATGCTGCTAACCTGTCAGATGAATACTAATGCTATGTATCCTGTCATTGAGTATTGTAATTGCCAACAGACATAACTACTGTTTGCATAACATAACAGAACTGCTATGTAGAACAGATTACAGATCTGCCTAGAATACTGTACATTACACAGTTATTGGCATAATATCCCACAATGCACACCATATTTGCATGGTAAGCCCACCTTTAACATGTTCATCTTACTTATACACCCATACATATGTCGACTGTTACAATATATTGACATATACTATCCCCTATGTTAGCACATACTTGTTGGACCAATCCTGACACTGACAGTGGCTGGAAGCAAATTGGTGGGTTCCAAGCCCATATTATCCCTTGTGGTGTATGTGGAGTATGCCGTGTGACCTACAGCAGTACACACATAGAATACTACAAGCATTACTACTGCTCAACAATACATCGCTACAAGACAGCTATTTCCACTATATGCATTGATTACACTGTAATTCTTACAGTACAGGTACTACATACACAGATATACTACATGTTATACATAGCGTCTTAGTAATCGGAGGTGTTATTAACTAGTGTAATACTTGTTTTCGGTTCGTCTTTCAGTGTTTTGTACTGTCCTACAGGTAGATACAGATGGTTTGAATGTGTGACAAGGCAACCTTTTATAGTTACAGATCAGTAACATGTGCTATCATGATGACCAATTGGTGTTCCTAAGTAGCTAATTACATGCAAATCAGCTGCGCTGCTACTGCCTTAGCCAATACCATGGCTACAGTGGAGTATAATTGAGTACTCCACTTGGGCATTGTCCCTTTGCCTTACTTGTGAGGAAGACAGTGTGGAAGTTTTGTTTGGAATCTATTACAACAGCTGCATGGAGACGAGCAGTAATATATTGTGTGTAATGCCTAGAGGAGTTGGTCTAAATGTGAGTACTGTTGTTATATTTCTGAACATTGCTACTTGTGCAGGGTTTGTCTGTACCTAATACTTCTGCATATGTTTCAGTCTGACCAGGTTGTTTGACCAGCTCACATGGGTTTATATGGGTGATTCGAATGTTTATTATACAGACGATTACTACCTATATATATGCAAGCTGTGGTTAAGGTACACTTTTGCACATGATAAACATCCCTACCTTTATCAGGATTGTAACCTCGAACGCACAGATACTATGTGGATGCTGTAACCATTACACTGTTGACATTAAAATTGCTTTCGCCTATTTCCTATTTAAAAAATAAAAAATAGTAAGAACAGAGCAAAAGCGGAGATATAAAATATACAATAATGATTTATTCTTTAAAACAGAAAGAACGGATAAGCGCACTTTCGCTTATAGCTTCATCAAATCCATGAATAAATGTCACTCAAAACATTTTATACACAAATTTTAAAAAGTAAATGACCGATCAGACTTCTGCATCAATTAATACCTTAAAGGTACGACGTATACTAAAAACATATACTAGTTGATTCATTCACTAAATAGTTCATAGGTATATAATATTCAAAACATATATAAAAAGCAATAAAAAATATATATATATATAATACATATAGTGGGTGTATGCATTTATGTGTACATATATCCTATTACAATAACAACTTAAACATAGGTATCCTTCTAAAATTAGTAGATAGCGTGATTTCATGACCCAATGCATATAGATAAAAGATTATCATGCACACAGTCAACATAATAAATATACCATAATAAATAATCAATATGTACATAATGCAAAAAATATATATATAAAAAATATATATATATAAAAAATCAATAAATTGTACAATGAATGAGGTGGATAGAATAGAATGTATTAAAGAATATATGTATATGTAATGTGTCCATGAATATATCCCTAAGAGTATCTAATATTATCTGATGTTACGGCGTTTCTTCAATGAGGGTTTTATAGATGCCCTCTCATTAAGTCCTGCTCCTCTACCAGCCCTTAGCATAATAATCCACTTATTCTCCCTAAACTCAGTATGGTTCCTGATGTCCCCTTCTCGTATGCTTGGTGGAATAACTTCTAGGGCTCTGAATAGGAAAGTATGACTTTCATCATTTTGCATAGTATGCTTAGCTAAAGCATTATGTACCAGATGTTTCCTAATGTGGTAGATATGCTCGCGTATTCTATCCTTGAAGGGTCTGTTGGTTTTACCAACATAAAATGAAGAGCATTTCTGGCATACAGCTAGATAAACAAGATGAGATGTCAAGCAATCGGCTGTAGCTGAAGTTCTAAACTCTCTATGCAGGTCAGGATGAAGAAAACTCTTACTCTGGTCTATGTATGTACAAAAATTACAATGCCCACAAGATTTGGTATAACCATCATCAGAGGGTACATATTTATCCCTAGGGTAACAGAGCATCCTTTTGAGGTGACCTTTTCATGACCTTTTCATTTTATGGAAAAGGAGAGGTGATGAGCTGGATACTCTCTTTGGAAAAATGAATGACTTAACAGAGTACCTTAAGTTTACTATGAAGAGCTCCCACTCTAGAATAGACTACCTTGACTTGTATATAGAAAGGTTATCTAATGGATCATTTAATACTAGTGTGTACCGTAAGTCATGCTATTGGAATAGCCTACTAATGAGATCTAGTATGCACCCTCCCCATATATTTAAGAACATCATCAAGGGCCAGGGGATGAGAGCCTCCAGGTTAAATCCCTCTAATGATGGATTCCTGGAGGAACTGGATAGCTTAAGACAGAAATTGTTGGAAAGGGGATACAACCAACATGAGATTGATGAGCATTTAACAGCAGCAGCTAGACTTAGAGATGATGCAGCTGCAGCATACTTTGGACCTAGCTTGAATTTAAATAGAGAGGAGCATATTTATGGAAACCCCATTGTGAAGGTTCCCTCTCTTTACACCAGTGATAGAGCAGAATTGTACAATATTATTTCCAAGAATTGGTCTATCTTACAGGTAGATGGGGAAATAAATGAGATTGTAGGTGAATATCCACACTTTTTATATCGTAACAAAATGAACCTCAAAAGGATGCCGTAACATTAGATACTCTTAGGGATATATTCATGGACACATTACATATACATATATTCTTTGATACATTCTATTCTATCCACATCATTCATTGTACAATTTATTGATGTTTTATATATATATTTTTATATATATATATTTTTTGCATTATGTACATATTGATTATTTATTATGGTATATTTATTATGTTGACTGTGTGCATGATAATCTTTTATCTATATGCATTGGGTCATGAAATCACGCTATCTACTAATTTTAGAAGGATAACTATGTTTAATTGTTATTGTAATAGGATATATGTACACATAAATGCATACATATATGTATTATATATATATATTTTTTTTTATTGCTTTTTATATATGTTTTGAATATTATATACCTATGAACTATTTAGTGAATGAATCAACTAGTATATGTTTTTAGTATATGTCGTACCTTTAAGGTATTAATTGATGCAGAAGTCTGATTGGTCATTTACTTTTTAAAATTTTTGTATAAAATGTTTTGAGTGAATGACATTTATTCATGGATCTGATGAAGCTATGAGCGAAAGCGCGCTTATCCGTTCTTTCTGTTTTAAAGAATAAATCATTATTGTATATTTTATATCTCCGCTTTTGCTCCGTTCTTACTATTTTTTATTTTTTATTATTCTGAGTTTTGTAGAAGTATAGTTACGGAGCATTCACCTGGTTGGATAGCAGTGAACCTCTTGTTCCTGATTATTTTATTTCCTATTTAGATGATTTCTATGCGTAAGCTAGGCTAAGCAAAGGGCAGGAGCCCCCAAACTCACAGAGCTTCACGTACTCTTGAAATAACAACATATAACAAATGTACTGTGAGACAATACATTACATTCCTAACTACATTAGGCATAGCCCCTCACTGACACACTTCAAGGGAAACCTTGTTGTGTGAATGGGTAACAGGCTATACACCCCTGGGATCATGTGTCCCAGAACCATACAGCCACGGGGTGGAGGCGCCTGTCCAGTTTTATAGCTGCAAGACCTGTTGGGGAAATTAAATGGTGTTGAATTACTACATTAACATGCCCTCTTTAGATCACTATGTGCCCCTATCACCTTCCACAACCCCAGTCTTCAACAGCTTCCAGCAATTCTGCCTGGAATTGCTTCATTGGCTATGCTTGACAGAGGCTCAGTTACTTCATCAATGGTGCGGGGAAGGCCAGCACACTGTTGCTACTCTTCTAATTTCCCTTGGGCAGATAGGTAGTAGGCTATCTGTGAACCTCTAATGTGCAGGCCATCACAGCCATAATATGTGAATAAACAGACCTTCAGATCACAATATACAGTGAGAACTCGCCATGTAGTCAGGAAACAGTTGCGTACAGCAAGAACATACAGAACACTGATACTTAGTCACTCCAAAAGCCTATCTTGGAAGCTAGAAGACTTGTATAAGTTTAAGGCTTTCTATTGCTTACCAGTAGGTTACCTACAGGGGAGATGAAAAACAAGCACAGATGGGGAACATGCATGTAATGATACCATACTGGCCTATGTGTCAGCCTTACACTTTGGAATACTGGCCAAGGCTATTGGCGCCCCCATGGTGCCTTATTTAGGAGAGTCTCGAAGGTGAATACCAGCTCTGTAAACAGCACAATAGCAGATTCAATGAGGATTATGCTACTTAACACCAGGGGTTGTGATCACAACATGCATGCACTCACAGCACTCCTCAGGATGGACAACATCAACATCTGTGCATTAACTGAGATCTGTCTTAAGGCTCCTGAGAGCACACCAGCACTACCAGACTACAACCCATACCACACATTTCAGCCACAGAACATGGACTGACAGACATGGAGGGTCTGTATCCATATTCATCAGGGATACCTACACCGCCAGGGCAGGGGGGGCAGCATGATACCTCTGTGATCATCCACGTGCAACTAACATCAGCCACAACTGAAATGTGGAATGCGGCCTGCCACAATCACCCTGGACCTCCACTCCACCTACCTGGAGACAGTGGAGAACACGACAGTCCTAATGCACACCCTGGCATTGGTCGATGTCAACTACCATACCATTAACTAGGAAATGTACTCCGGTACTCACTTCCAGGACCAGCGCTTCCTGGAATGTATCACCTCATATGCCCTGTATCAGGTGGTAACCTCCCTAACATGGGGTGAAAGCTACTGGATGTGGTCATCACCAACATGGGCAACAGGTGCATCACAGCGGAGGTTAACCGGTCACTGGTTAGATCTGACCATGAAATATTCACTGTTTCCACACCCTAGCATCTCCCCCACCCATGGATACCACAGTGTATACCTTTCCTACAGCTAAATTTATACTACTAGTGACAGGGGTGGGGGGGGGTTTCACAGCCCCCATGCTAAGGGGAAACACTGCTCATGATACAGACAGATTTACAAATGCAGTCTATAAGCACCTACATGGATGTATGGATCGTGCCATCACTGGTAAACCACGACTCACTCCTCCTAGACAAGGACAACAGTCTGGAGGACCTCTGCAATAAACAGGCTATACTACAGAAGTAGGACAGTGTTCCAGACACACAGCAAATGCCACAAAGGGCAGACATCCGTGACCACTATTAGTATGATACGTAGGTCCCTCATGACATCATCCAAGGCTAATATCAGCAGGAGAATATGCAAGGATTCGAAAGATAACCACAAAGCCTTCTTTGGCTATATCAAGGATCTACGTGGTGACACACAGATTTGCACTGTGCCGGTGAAATATAGCACAAAATATGCTGACCCTACTGATATCGCCAACATCCTTGCAGATACATTTGGTGCATACTTCACCCCCTATAGAGCACACAACACTACCCGAAAGGTACAGTATCCCAACCATCAGAGACACACAGGTGGAAATGGCCTCTCTAACAGCAGAACACAGCATCAGTGGAGGCAGATGTTGACCCAGACTGCATCTTGCAAACTGTACAAGACAACCTGCCCCCCACCTAATTAAGCATTCCTACCTCAACCTCTCCACAGGCTTCATACCCATACAATAGTGCGTGGCAATGGTTATTCCACTCCATCAACGTGAAATCACAACTGACCATGGTAACTACCACCCCATAAGCCTGACTAGCCTGGTCTGCAATAGTATGGTTCACATCCTCATGGCACTCATTAACAATGACATTGGTAACCTTCGAACACGTGACCCAACCCAGGTCAGCTTGGTTGAGTGCAGTTCATGCCTACTGAACCTGTTTGACGGTCTTACATACAGTCACCATTACGTTAGATGACGGGGGAGGTGGTTCACGCATACTACCTGGACCTCACCAAGGCTTTTGACACCATGCCCCACTCAGGTATTATTGATAAACACACCAGCCTGTACATTCACCCATACATCACAGGTTGGGTTGCCAATGGGCTTACACACATAACCTACATGGTATGACTAGTGGTCTCCAGGTCCAACTCTTGAACAGTCACGACTGGTGTCCCACAGGACTCAGTCCTGGAAGCCCTACTGTTTGGCATATACGTCTCAGATGTACAGGCAAACACAGGTGGACTACGGCAGATGATGTTTGGCAATGACTGCAAACTGGGAGCCAAGATTGATAGTCCAGCTGACATGGACATCCCTCAAGGGGGCCTCACAGAGAACGTCACAGGGTGCCAATGACATGGCCTGCAACCAAGTGCCACTAAATGTATGGTCATTCCATTATGGAATTGGCACCCACATATTAACACATGAGCGGCAGCCACTTTAATACAGACGAGGTAATAGGGTATCTGGGGACTAAGGTAGATAGTGATCTCCCCTTTGGCAATCATATCTCCACAGTAGTTAGGACATCCTTCTATGTAGGCCATCTGATTACTAAAGGATTCCCATCTAGACATACTGGGGTTATAGTGTCCCTTTACTCATCAGTCCCATCATAGGGTATAATAACTCATGTGGGATGTACCTCAGAGGACACGTCCAACAGCTGGGGGGTCCACGAATGTACCTCACCAAGGGAAATACTGGCCTCCAACATATGGCCTATGCAGCCAGACTGAATAAACTCCTGCTTTACTCAGTGGCATCTCGTTTACCCAGACATCTCCACTGGCCAACACAGCCATGTCAAACTCAGGCTTGATGGATATGCTCCACCTATGGGAATCCATGTCACAGTGAGCCACACACTGCAGTGAGCTGACCTTGCCACAACAATAACCAGAAGATGCTGGAGGGACATCTTCCTGTCACAGACACTCCCATACTTTGGAACAACATCCCTAACTACATTATACAGAGCCCCTCACTAACACTCTGCAAGAGAAACCTTGAAGGGTGGATGGGGAACAGTAGATGCACCCCAGGATCCCGCCATTGGCTCTGCTCCACAGAGGGACAGTTAATGAATCAATGGGGTGGCAAAAGCTGACACATTTTGGCTGGCCTTATGAATGGCCTCTGGCAGTTGGCCAAGTACCTACCTATGAATCTATACATACAGTATCTGCATATGCTGATAGCTTAATTTACTGTTCAGATGTTGACTTACCTTGTGCCAATGGCTGTTGAGTGTGCAATAGTTGAAGGCTGCCTATGTTGGATGCACACAGTAGACTGCCTATACATGACAATTTACAGGTAGTCTTGTGTGTGTGTCATCCATTTTTACTGTATGTGCAGGTGGAGAAAGGTGTCAGTCCCTAGGTGCCTACACTGTCAGTGTGTATGTGTGTGTGTGTGTGTGTGTGTGTGTGTGTGTGTGTGTGTGTGTGTGTGTGTGTGTGTGTGTGTGTGTGTGTGTGTGTGTGCTATACTTTGCCAAGGCATGGGCATACTGGGCATGGCTCTGTCTGCAAACTGGGGCTGGCTCAGGGTGTTTGTGGTCTGAGTACTTCTGTGCCTGTGGGGCCCTTGGCAATGGTGGTGGACTGTTAGGGCCTTCACCATTCTGTCCCTGCTGCAGCTGTTTCCGCAGGACCATATTGTGTAGCATGGCACACACTATGAAGATGTGGGCACATGTGCCTGGAGAGTACTGCAAGGCTCCACCAGATATGTCCAAGCAACAGAACCATGATTTCAGCATCCCAAACACACAGTCTATGATGATTCTGGTTTGTGCATGCACCTCATTATGGCATTCCTGAATCGGTGTGTGTGCATTTCTGATGGGAGTCATCATCCACGGTTCCAGTGCATAGCCAGCATCCCCCACCAGCTGGCCATTTCAGATGTCCCCCCTGGCAAATAACCGATACAGATGTGAGGCATGCCAGATGTGGGAGTCGTGATAGCTTCCAAGGCTGCCAGCACACACATCCATGATAATGTCCTGGGCATTGCACACAACCTGGTAGTTGATGGAGGGGTATCCTTTGCGGTTTATGTAGCACCTACCCTGCTCATTGGGTGGTGACTTGATGTGTATGTGCGTGCAGTCTATTGCACCCAGTACCTCCGGGTATTCTGCCACACGGTGGAAGAGACGCATATTGCTGGCCAACTCCTCCTGCATTCGGGGGAAGTATATGTGCTCATTGGTATGTGGTAACATGGCATCCCAGAACTGGTGTAGTACCCTGGATGCTGATGCCTGTGAGATACCCATGATATCCTCAGTTGGTCTTTGAAAGGTACCTGTAGCTAGTATTCTCAGGCTTACACATACCTTTGTATCCACTGGGATGGGGTCCCCTCTGTTTGTTCTGGCTCTGAGGCGTGGCCGGCACAGCTCCACAAGTTGCTGTAGGGTGTCCCTGTCCACCATGTAATGCTCTACTATCTCCAGATCATGTAGCCCCTGGTAGGTTACCTTGGGTCTAAACACTCTCCTCCTCCTCTGGTGCCTGCGGTGGTCGTGTGCATCATCCTCCACACCACCTTCAGTCTCCAACACATGCTGGTGGATCAAAGCTATGGCAGCCCCTAACATGTACATAATAAAAGTTCCCCATTTGTATACACCACTGGTGCAAAGTGTATGGGAATACACAAATGTGTGTGAGGTGCTTTCACACTTTATAGTATTGTGCTATGGATACTGCTGATGTAAGTGGGTGTGTATGAGCTATTCCAGCTACTGCATGTCATAATTATGGGTTTTGCAATGATTATTGCAAGTGTGGGGCCTTTACTGTGGTGATCTACTTGCCTGCCTTGATTAATCTGTTGCCCTTTAATTCACTTTTAGACTTGGATCCCCTCCCATTATCAGGCATGCATCCACCTTCCGTCTTTCTTGTTTTGTACTTTCAGTCATGGCGAAATGTGCCTTGTAGCTGATATACTGCATATCACCTTTGTTCTGCTTTGACACTTTGCTGTTTTCTTTGCAGTACAGCCCCTCCCCTTCCCTGTTCTGCAGGTAGCTGCTTGCAGCCTTGTTAGCTGTTGTCAATGGCCCACTGTAGGCTCCTACGTGTTAATTAGTCATTTGTACTCCAATTTCACTGCTGCAGCATTTCCTTATTTCTTTCCTATATCCTTCCTGTTTCAGCTGCAGTGCGTGCCGTGCATAACCGTTTACTGGGTTTACACGCATTTTCATCTCCGTTCACATGCATACTCGGTTACCTTGTGTACTCTCAGCTAAGAATAGCTATAGGCAATTCGACACACCCCTATCCTGCAGCTTTGCCTAGCTAGGGGCAGACTGGTTTAGCAATGCTCCAATGTGCTTACAGCAATGGCGACACACCCCTCTCTTGATGTCATCTTTATCTCAAGGGCTCACCTCGGTGTTATAATGCTACACTGTGAGGTGCAGCCTTACACCAGCAGGGAATCTGTGATTCACTATTACTCCTCTCATTTGCATGGCATTGCCTACTAATTCCTAGCTATTGCGCATAACACTGCCACTGCCCCTTAGCAACCCTTGCACCATGAGTATGGTGTAGCATGCCTGCCATTGACTATTATGGGTAAATCGTGATATGCGTTTCATTGCGGTTTTATTCTATATTTTTATATATTCCTTGTGGTCCCCTTTGCGCACCACTGCCCTGCGCTTGCACGTCGCGATAGTGCGACTATATATATATTAAATGTTAATTTTATATTTTGTACACTTTTTTTATGCCAATGGCTATATATTTAGCCATTGGCATATATTTATTTATTTTACATTTGTTGACTGGGATAGTCCGACTGGATGCTTGTCCATTTTCAGCGGAGGCCTGGGGAGAAAAGCTCCAAGGGTAAGCAGATACAGCATTACATAATACCAGCATTACATATTACAAACAGACTATTTACAGAGATTACATAAGTAAACAAGTTAAACAAGTTCCACAGGTTACAGTTAATCCTGAGCAAAAGTCAGAATTAAATTAAATTACACAGTAAACTGGATAACAGATTTTTACACATTCTAGGGAGAGTTAGCCAGGCTTGATACATTGACATAGCCAGTTAAGTGACAAATGTAGTTTGAGTCTAGTTTTAAATTGACCTAAGGTGGAAAGTAAGGTATATTAACAATATAATACATGTGTTTGGTCGGCTGTCATGGCTCCGATTTTATGTTTGCAAAAATGAAAACTGTTTTCTACGGTTTTCATTTCTGCATGCTTACACTACGCCTGCACCACTTCCTGAATCGCTACATACCTTCATTTGCATGCTACACTACTACACATGGGGTAATTAGCATACAAGGCTCAGGAGTTGTGCGGGCATAGCGTACGCAGGTAGTGCACATGGGAACAGTTCATACCTGAATTGCTCGGTGGCCATCTTTGGTGTTAGAATGCCGATGCTATGCCTGCACCTGGTGCAAGCTTCATGAATCTCGGGGATTGTGTCTGTTGCTGCACTGAAACTGAAAGATAGCATCTTTTTATGGTCTGACCATAAAATAATCTAATTTCAGTTATTTTTCTGAAGTTAACCACCTGTATTCCATTTTCCACTGTTAAAATATCCATTCAAACAGTTACAATAGTGAATGTAAATTTCTGTTCTTTTCCAGTAGGGTACACTGTGGATACATTTCAAGCACAAGCACTCTCCAAACTATCTCTTCAGCACACGTCTCTACAAAACATCTTATATGATTGTACAGTTCCAATACATTTGTAACACAAGCATCTTATATAGCTCATGTTGATATTCACAAATGCCATAATTATTTACAAAATTTCAGACAGCTGTGCTGGCAGTATCTCCCTTTGTCATGCTTCTATATAAAGCGTGTTGATATTCACAAATGACATATAATTATTTGCAAAATTCTAGGTACTATGCTTGCAGTATCTCCTTTCGTCACAGTCTACTAAAACAATGGACTTCCCTGGAATGTTTGTTGTGATTAGAAAGCAGTTGGAAGAGATCACTCACTGCCACACTCTCATTGCTTCTCAACACAAGGGGTAGGAATGGATTCTCCTCTCTTTGTTAATGTACAAAACCACTGACTTGTTGTCCGTCTGTATAGCAATCATCCCCAGAGGAAGAATGTCCTGGAATGCCTGCAATGCTAGGAGGACAGCTCTCATCTCCAGAACACTGATGTGCAAAATGGCCTCTGATGGGGACCATGTGCCTTGAACTGTCTTTCCCAAATAGTGTTCCCACACTCCAACTGGGAAGCGTCCATGATCACCATGGCCTTTGGTTAGAGTAAAACAAAGGGACGTTCTTGTGACACCTCCAAGGCTTGAATCTACCAGGTTACATATTCCCTGTAAATATTGTTGAAATATACAGGAAATTCATAGGTTATCATCTTATTGACCATTGTACCATCAACATCCATTGGGGCAGCCATGGATCCTAGGAGCTGTAAAAACAATCTGGTAGAGGGTATCTGAACAGAGAGAGAGAAATTTCAAGGCTTTACTTCACAGAGTGTACAGTATTGGCTGTGAAAGTCTTGCTATCTGAAAGATGGTGTCTAAATGTGTACCTATGAACTCCAGGGCTTGCGTAGGGCAAATATGTGACTTGTAGTAATTGAGTGTGATGCCCAGATTGGTGCAGAGATGGATCAAGTAAACTCTGGCATGAAGCAGAAGATGTTTGGTTTGGAGACAGTTGTCAAGATAGGGAAACACCCAGAATCCTATCAGTTTCAGGTAAGCCGTGACCACTACCATGCACTTGGTGAACACCTGGGGGACTGTAGTAAGACCAAAGAGCAGAGCTCTGAACTGAAAATGACTGTCTCCCAGCCAGAAGTGAAGAAACCTCAGGGATCATTTGTCCATTCTGATGTGGTAATACACATCCTGGAAGTCTATTGAGCCCATCCAATCGTACTTCCACAACAGTGGAAGAATGGGCTAAACTGTGACGTTTATAACTTCAAGTATTTGACAAACAGGTTCAAGTGGCATATGTTCGAGATTGGCCTGCAGTCCACATTTTTCTTTGGCACCAAAAAGAACCTTGAACAAGTTCTCAATCCTTGCTTGTCTGGTGGGACCTTTTGGATGCCTCTGTTATCAGCTTTTGAATTTCTAATGTTGCATCTTTTCTCTGATGAGATGGCATATTGGGTAACTTCTTTGATATTTTTGGCAGAAGATGAAAAATGGTATATAGTAGTCTCTGGTAATAATTATCCACACCCAAACATCTTTGGTGATGGATGTCTAAGTTCTAAAGCCTTGATTCTGCAGTCCTCTTTTGCCTTGTTGGCAATGTCTATTATTAGAGTACCCCCTTGTCTCAGGGAGATCTAGCCTCATAGGAGTCCTTAGAAAAACTCTGGAATTGTTGGAAGCACATCTTTCTTCCACCCTTCTGGTTCCAAGGGTAAATCCTCTGGAAGGTAGAAGATTGTATTTCTTTGACAGTTTTCCCATCCTGTTTACTCCTGGAAACAGTTTCTTTAATCTTGAGGCCAAAAAGGGTTGAATCATTAAAGGAAGTACTGATGAAAGATAACTTAAAGGGCTCCACAAAGTCGCATAAGCACATTCAGGCATGCCTCTGAATGGTAATGCCTGAATCCACAGCTCTAGAAGCACCCTCCATTGTTGACAGATCAGATGCATGGAGGCATTCAAGATGGATTGGAAGGTGACCAGCTGTGAAGACATGCTTTTCTTGTCATCCACAGACATGGACCTAGTGAGTGACTTGGAAAGATATTTAGTCATGTCCCTATGGAATCCTGTAAGGTGTGCCAAATAGTTCAGTGACTGTACAGCAAAAGTCGCTGAAGCATAGACTTGCTTCCCATACCTCTCCAAGGCACTGAACTCCCAGTTAGGGGGAAGGACAGTTGGACTCTGTTCAGTGAGTTCCTTCTTAGTTGCTGCCACCACCGCCAACACAGCATCAACCATGGGACCCTTGCTTCAATGGCCACTTTTCTGGTGCTACTAAATATTTATCAGGTTTCTTGGAGAAAGGCTCTGCCACATCTAGATCCTTAACATGCCCTATGAGAGAATGACCATTTCATCTGCTGTGGGAACAACCAAGGAAAAAGCTAAGCTAGTACCAACTGCTTTGAGTAAGACAGGCTCCTCCTGGGAGGGAGCTTGCAAAGACCAACCATCCTTCTGTCTCATAAGCTTAAGAATCTCTCCAAATAAGACGTCCTAAAGAGATGATCTGCAGGACCCCTCCTCTTCATCAAGGTCCATGTTGGTGACTCCTGTGGGAAGTCAATGTGCCTCCTTTTACACTTGTGCTTCTGAGGAGCTTCCACGGGGGGGGGGGGTGACATAGGGAAGACTCAGAAGTCTGACAGAATCCTGGATGAGGACTGTCTCAAGGCTAGCTTGGACTGGCTATCCTGATGGGATGGAACGAGTAGGCTCAGGACTCAAGTCAAACAGTTGAGGAGTGGGACCTGAGGAAGGCAGGGATGTCCTGTCTCCTGAAGAGGATAACACTCCCTCCACAGCTAGAAAGGCAGAATCCAAAGGCTATCCCCAAATAACTCCAGCCAGAGCTGAAACCACCTGTCCAGGCTGTTCCAGGGGAATCTTTCCAATCTTGCCTCGAAGCAGAGGTAGGAGCCAAGCTATCTAATGTCAAAGCTCCAAGAGGACAGGACAGCTCCAAGAGTCCCAGAGTCAACCCCCTACCCACAGATCTGGTGCCAAAGCTATGGACCCAAGACTCTCCTAGCTCCAACAACAACAACAATGGTTGGATCAGAGATGTTGCTGAAGGCAATGAAGACCATAACTTCAGATCCAGTGAGGGCAACCCCAGGAATCTTGGGTCCGATACTTCAGAAACTGGGGGATCAGAGTAAGAGCAGCTAAAGGGGTCTGGAAAAGTCTAAACTTATGGGTCCAATGGAAGATGGAGATGGAGGGACTCTTGACCAAATTTGGGTCTTGAGAAATTTCCTCACCATTCTGTTCACATCTGCTTCAGAGACTTCTGGTGGACCTATAGGAAGGGTAAGATGATGCAGGTCTAGAAGTCTTATGAGGGGTCTCCTGAATAAAAGGTGAATGTAGCCTAGAAGCAGTCAACTGCAGTGTGAACAGAGGTTCCTTATGAGAAGAGGTACTGGAGGAAGAGTGCAAAGGATCTAATGGAGTGGTCAGATCCAAAGTCCACTGGCTCTTAGAAGGTGGAGCTGGAGTAGAAGAAAAAGAGCAGCTGGGGGATCACTTTCTCTGCTCCTTGGATCGATCTTTAGACTTTTCCCCCTTGTCCCCTTTAGATTTCTCTGCAGGCTTCTTTGCCAAGGGGGATGCTCCAGAAGTAGATGCTGAAGATGAAGGGAGAAAACCCTTCAAAATGAGCTTATGTCTACATTCAACCAAAGCCCTATGATTGAAGGCAGATCATGTTTCACAAGCCACGTCCAGATAACCCCCAAACAACAGACTCATTTGGAATGAGCAACTAAATTGTGAATGTTGTGTCCACAAGAGATAGACTTCTTGAAGCCATTAGGTTTATCAGCTATGACTAACTGCAAAAACACCACATAAAAACAACCTAGATAAAGCATAAATTTTAGTGGATTCACACAAGAACAAAAACAGCAAAAACGAAACAAAAATTGGTAATATGAACTATCTCTAAAGGAGATAAAGACAAATAGCAGCAATGTTCATAAAGTAGTACTACTTACTTGTAATATGAAAAGAAAAGGCACAAGGCCTAAAGCCAACAGAATACAAATATTGTTCAAAGGAGATAGATTTTTTTTTAAACAGGGAAGGAAACAAGTTAAAAGGGAAAAAGGAATCTGATAATATATTAAAGAGTTGGAGTTAGAAAAAAGAAGTACACAAAAGTTTAATGCTTATCTGCAAAAACCTCAGCTATTACAACCATGTCTGAATACTGTGGCATGTGGAGGGCATTATGGGTAAGAGGCATAGCCTGAGCTACAGAGCTTAAGTCTAGAAAAAGCAGCAGAATTTGGATCCAAGGTCTAATGCAAAACCCATGAGCTGAGGAATGGACGGAAAAGACAACATCAGATCCTCTAATAAAACCCTGATCCTGTTTGGTCTGGTCTGGTGGGAGCTCCTGGGGGGCTCTTTTTTGAAGGAGACCATTTCCCTTTATGTTGCTTTTAATTGATGGAGAGGTTCAGCTGGCAGCAGCATTTCTGAACTTGGAGGGTGCTGGGAAACGGGTACTGAATAGTGTCGGGATATTATTCCTCTTATTCATTTATCTTGTGCGATGATCATTCATGCAGAAGAGTAAAGGAGATAAATGACCCCTGGCTGCCTTTAGAGGGGAGTAGTCTGACAGCTCTTCAGGGGCAACATGATGTCATGTTCACACTTCTGCACTTTTTCTTTCACAGATGGACCAAACAGTGAAGATTCTTCAAAGGTGGTGTTTGCAAAGGATGCCATAAAGTAGTCCACAAAATCACATAGGTGCAGCAAGACCTGACATCTTATAGAAACACCTACTCCAGCTGCCATTGCCATGCTCCCTCTGCAGTGTTGTGCATGAGCTGCATGGAGAAGGCTGAAATGTTAACCATTGTGCTCAAGAACATCTTTAGCTGTTTTCTTGCATTAGACATTGGGGATCTTCTCAGAGTGGAGAGAACTTGCTGCTCCAGGTCCTTCTGAAAATGATTCATGTGGATAGCATAGTTTGGGGCCTCAGAGTGAAGGTGCCTGATGTATTTACCTGCTTCCCTAGTCTATGCGCAGCCCTAGACTCCTTAAACAGTACTATCTGTCACTATGATGGAATCCATCAACAGACTTTTGGACCAGTGCTGTATGTCTTTGGGGAAACTAAAAATATTTTCCATCATTTGAGGTACCAGTTCATAAGTATCAGGTTTCTATCATAACCTCCTAACTGCCACATCTATTAACTTATCTGCTGGAGGTGACCACCCAAGAAGAAAAAGATGTTGAACCATAAGTTTCAAAGAGAACTTCCTCATGGGGGGTATGGGGTTACTGGGCCAAGATCCCCATTACCACATAATTTTCAAGATCTCAATAAAAGTGTCATCTTTAGAAATGGACTGAGAGGAATCCTCTCTGTCATCAAAGATATGCTACACCTAAAGAAATCCCAATCCCTCTTTGCCACATGCTCCAGGGACCTTAACCTCATTACCACAATAAACAGAACATGCTGGAGGGACAGGTTCTTAACCCAGAGACTTCCCATACTCTGGAACAAACTTCCCATTCACGTCAAGCAAAGCACTTCACTGGCCCTCTTTAAGAGGAATTTTGACGAGTGGATGGGCAATAAGAAGTTCACCCTGGGGATCACTTCAGTGGCCTTGCTTGACAGGAGCATTGGGAATTAACTTTGGGCAGCTTGATACCAGGGAATCTTCTTGGGATAGGTTTATATAGGCTTCAGGACCATTAGCCTACTATATACCTATGAACCTAAGTCTGTGTCAGATGTGGTGGACTCTAATGGGGGAGTCTATGTGTGACCTTTTACTTGTCCTCTTTCTTGAAAAGTCAGTGGGGGTATGTCCCACCTTTGCAGAGAACTCTTCCTATTCTAGAACAGAAGTTTGGAGGCCTGATCCTTGGACATTACCCAAGGATGCTTGAAGGGACTGAGATGAGAAGGAATGGCACCAAACCTAAGGAGACCTGTGTCACCTTTAAACAAACAAAAAAAATGATCCTTGCCATAACTTGTAAGGTCACGCCAAGCTTTTCAAGATTTTAGGATGGTTCTTCTGTGACCAGGTCTGTTTCTCGCAGAAAAGAAATGAGCTGCAGTAAAGAAGGCAACCTTGAAGCAGACAGCATGAAGGCTTTGAGGAGAGGATCAGAACCAGGACTGAAAGGATGAAGTCTCAAACAATGCACTCATGTGAGACAGCTCTGATGAAGGTGCTGAAGCCTTGGTGTTGAGTTGATGGCCCATAAATTGCTTCAGGTCTGACACAGTCAGAATCAAGTGGGTTGAATCGGGGACTGAATGCTAAACAGAGTCCTGGGATTGGCATTATGGGGCAGACCTTGGGTCTAGGATGAAGTCCAAAACCACTGATGCCGAATTCTGCACCAGGAAGGGAGCTAGAAAAGGGGTCACAGGGCCAACCTAATGCACATCTGGAATGAAAGGGGATAGAAGGACTCGCATCCCAACCTGCATCTTCAGAAAATCCTCATCAAGCAATCCAGATCTGCTTCAGATGTACTCTTGTGTTAACACCAAGAAGAGATCCACATCTGTTCACAGTAGTGGCAAATGATACCTGTCATAACCTTGGGCACTAGGGCACAATGGGAAAAGAATTCTTAAAGATGCTTGAAGCTGAAGCACTAGTATTGCTGAGTTGGATCTGACAAGCACCTCAAAGACCCATAAGTCAACATGACAGACTAAATGAATAAGACCCAACTGTAACACATTTGCTGAATTTTGTAAAGGTAATGAAAGAACTAGAGCTTTGATCATTATAAAAAGGAAGGAATAAGCTAAAAGGAATAACTGGAACAGTATATACAATATAATGGTAAGGAGGAGTGACATTTCCGTGAAGCCAAGACTTGAGCAATCTGAAATAACCCGAATAATTGTTAAGACAAAAATCATATTTGGATAATGTGTACAAAGGGAAAATACTGCAACAATTTGTTTTCTCTTTTACAATTGAATGTGTATTCATGCCACTATACAATGTTGGATGTTAATAAAGATGTTTAAAAAAGAAATCAAGAAGGATTATCAATTCTCCACGTATGACATTATTCTACAATACTGATACTGACTTTGCTTATGAGATGCCAATGTAAGAGTTACAAGAGCACAAAGGAAGGCAATGCTGACAGAAAAAGACCCATTGTTAGACTCCATGATCTATTAAATTTAACCTTGGGGATTAGAGAGAGAAGCAACTTAGTACACAACTGTTGGGGGTGCTGAAAGAAAAAAAATGTTAAAAATTTGTGAAACCTAAGAATTAAGACAATGGAAATAAAACATACTTCCAATAAGAACATCCAAAAGGGAAGGTAGAGAAAGGTATTTAGGTTAGCACTGGGTGAAGGAATCTAATGACATTAGTTTCTGGCACCAATACTGAAGCAGGAAGGTTTTATGAACTGGAAAAGTATAAAGGCAAGATATGGGTTGCAGGTTAGGAGAATGCTACAGTATCAAGGGGTTGCTGCAACGGGTGACTCGCAACTGCTTGGCAAAAGTGGGGAAGAAGAATTGGCATTTGATTATTAAGTAGGTAATCAAAGGCAGGGATGAGAAGATGACAAAAAGGGGACTAATTTCTGAGCCAAGAACTTAATTGTTAGAAAAATATGTATTAACATATGTGTGCAATGCTTATTTTAAATAAGGGAAGATTAAAAGATTAACACGTTTTTATTCTATATGCAGCATTAGTTCTATTTGAAACTGAAAACATGCTTTTCTGAAATTGTGCTTTCTGACACTGCAATATGCACTCTGACCTAGTTTGCTAGCACAGCAAAAATACATGTTTATGCTTTGGAAATGTACTGGAAAGCAGGTGATTTTCTGCTAGGTCAGGAAATTAAATGGAGAATAATGAGAAGTTATGTACCTACCATAACGTTCCATGTTAGTTGTCTTCTCTCGCCTTCTTTCTTGCTGGATGGGTTCGGAGCCGATCCTCGGCTCCAACTCGGCCACTTACTAAAGCTCGAGAGCTAATTTTACCGGCTCGAGGCAACCCTATATCCCATGATGCTAGGCGATAACTACTCAGATCTTGTTTGCTAAAGAAAAATTATGCAATATAGTCCTCCAACTGGAGAGGAGGAGGAAAAAGGGAATAATCCCGCCAAAGAGACCAATCTAATCTAGTGACACTAGTAAGCTATTTAGCTGAAAATGCTAGATCAGGACTCTTCAAGGAAGAGGAGCAATCTTCTCGGTCTGTCCAGGCTAGGGGGATGGTGGGCGGGATGCTGGATGGGACCGCGTCCCTAGCACCTTTATCCTGGGTGGCTCAATGGAACAGACTCTTGAGAACGGTGGAACCAAAATTTGCCGTGTTTCTGGAGGCCAAGTCCAATTTGTAATGCGAAACAAAGGTATGAGGAGAGGCCCATGTGGCTGCTGCACAAATAGTGTCTATTGTTAGTCTAGCTTGAAAAGCTGTAGATATAGCTAGTGCTCTAGTTGAATGGGCTTTTGGCCTAGAAGTCAACTCTCTACCTCTGAGTTGATAAATGCATGTAATCACAGAAGACAGCCACCTAGATAGGGTTACCTTAGATACCGGAAGGCCTTTCCTGTTCTCTGCATACGATAAAAACAGTTGATCAGATTTCCTAATTTGTTTGGTTCTGTCCAAATAATATCGGAGCTGGCGATGAACATCCAGATAATGTAGTTTTTGCTCCGCTCTATTAGTATAATTTGGGAAAAAACTGGGAGATCAATAGATTGATTTACGTTCATCTGCGACGCCACCTTGGGTAAGAAAGATGGATTAGTCCTTAGAGAAACTCAGTCTTTGTGGAAGATTAAGTAGGGAGGACGAATGCAGAGGGCATGAAGCTCAGATACTCTCCTAGCAGAAGTAATGGTGACTAGGAAGAGTGTCTTCCAGGAAAGAAATTTCAATGAACAGGAAGCCGCAGGCTCAAAGGGGGGAAGAATCAAAGATGTTAAGACTAAATTTAGATCCCACTGTGGTGGAGGGTCTTTGATCAGAGACTTAAGTAAAAATACACCTCTAAGGAATGCCTTGGAAAGCTTATGGGACATGATGTTGCGGTCCGACAAGCCTATATGAAAATTTGAAATGGCTGCCAACTGAACTTTTACTGTGGAGGAAGAAGATCCTGAGTGAAAAATTTCAGCTAGGAAGTCCAAGACCGAATGAATCGGAGCAGTAAAGGGATCTATATTCCTAGCTTTTGCCCAGAAGGAGAAACGTTGCCATTTACTAGTGTAAATCCTTCTGGTGGAAGATTTAAGGGAAGCTACTATGATATCCCGGACGGGATTAGAAATCATAGGAAGCCTGGCTAGGGATGGAAGTGGAGCAACCAAGCAGTGAGGTTGAGAGAAGGTATGGATTGATGCAGCTGCCCCGACTGGTGGGTCAGAAGATCTGGAACCGGGTCCAGATGCCAAGGCTGTACCAAAAGATAATGATGCAGGAACAGAAACCATGTCTGTCAAGGCCAATAAGGGGCAATGAGAATCATCTTGGCTCTCAAAGCGGTTGCTTTCTGAATTACTTGTGGTATTAGAGGAAAAGGTGGAAAAGCATAGAGAAGTCCCCGGGGCCAATCTTGGACTAGAGCGTCTCTGGGGGGATGGCCTGAAAGGGAGAAGAGGGTGAAGAAGTCGGGGCATTTGCTGTTTTGAGGCGTAGCAAAAAGATTGCAGCAAGGAAGGCCCCACTTCTGAAAAATCTCTTCCGTCACAGATTGTTTGAGAGACCACTCGTGAGGCATGAGAATAGCTCTGATCAACCTGTCCGCTATGATGTTGGACTTCCCGGGGATATGCGTTGCTATCAGAAACCGCTGAGAAGAGATTGCCCACTGCCAAAGTCTGAGTGCCTCTCGACATAGGGGATAGGACTTGGTTCTGCCCTGCTTGTTGATATACCACACTACGGACATATTGTCCATTTGGATTGCAATAGTCCCCAGGGGAAGAGAGTCGTGGAGGGCTTGCAATGTTAAAAGCACTGCTCTCATCTCCAGGACATTTATATGCAGGTGGCATTCGAAAGGTTGCCAAGTGCCATGGACCATCCTGCCCTGAAAATGCCCCCCCCCACCTGATCAGGGAGGCGTCCGATGTAACCGTGGCGACCGGGGCGGGAGGAACAAAGGGTCTGCCTTGATGGACTTGAGGGGACAATATCCACCAGGACAGATGCCTTTTGCAAGCTGGAGTTATCATGATTCTGTGATGCATAGGGAGTCGTTGAAAAGACCATTGGGCGAAAAGCATCCACTGTAGGAGACGCATGAAAAGCGGGCAAGGGGAAGAAGTGTTATGGTGGCCGCCATAAGACCCAGTGCTTTCAGGGCATAGCTGGCCTGAATTTTGTCGCTCTGAAGAAGAACATGGATGTGGTTTTAAATATCTAAGATCCTTTGATCTGTTAACTTTGCTGAAAGTTGTACGGTGTCCAAATTGGCGCCTATAAAGGTAATAGATTGACAAGGCGACAAGGCAGATTTTTCAAAATTTATAGAGATTCCTAGCCCTCTGCAAATGTGAATGGTGTAATCTCTGGCTTAGAGAAGTTGATGCCTGGTGGTGGCAGTGAAGAGCCAGTCGTCTAGATATGGAAACACCTGGAATCCTTGACATCTCAGGTGAGCCGTAACTGCTGCCATACATTTGGTGAACACTCTGGGGGCTGTAGTGAGACCAAAGGGCAGGGCTATGAATTGGTAATGACTGGCCCCCAGCCGAAAGCGGAGAAACCTTCTGGAGCACCTGTGAATTTTGATGTGATAGTACGCATCCTGAAGGTCCACCGAGCACATCCAATTGTCCTTGCCCAGAAAGGGTAGAATGGACTGTAGCGTGACCATCCAGAATCTTGTTCTCTTTACAAACTTGTTTAGTTTGCTGAGATCTAATATTGGTCTCCAGTCCCCTGTCTTTTTCGGTACTAAAAAGAAGCTTGAGTAGATTACGGATCCTAGTTGGTCTGCTGGGACTGGCTGGATGGCTCTTTTTGCTAGCAGTTTTGATATCTCTGGTACTGCTAGATCCCTTAGACCGGGTGGAACGTCTGGAAGGGTTCCCTTTTGCTGAATTGGGGTTTGGATAAAGGGAATTTTGTAACCCTCAGATATGATCGACTGTACTCATTTGTCTTGAGTAAGGGGAAAGCCAGGCTTTTGGGTACAGCGACAATCTTCCCCTGACTGCCACCGAAGGTGGACAATCGGGCAACATCTCAGGGATGCTGGAAGGGTTTGTCAGAGAGAGGCTCCCTGCTACCCTGATTCTGTGGACCCCCTCTGCCCCTAGGGTGGCGTCTGTTGTTGTTACCCCCTCTGCCTCTGGGGGTAAACTGACCTCGTGCATCAGGCGTGACTCCTTGAGATTTGTGGAACCACATTTTCCCTCCCTTCTGACCCTTGGGGTAAGGTCTTGAAGGGGTGGAGAAACGGACTCCTACGGCAGAAAGAGTCTTGCCATCTTGTTCACATCTGGTCAAGGTGTATTTCACTTGAGGTCCGAACAAGGTCGAACCATCAAAAGGAGAATTTGTGAAGGACGCCTTGAAGGGGTCTGCAAAATTACAAAACCGCATCCAGGCGTGACGCCTTAATGCCACTCCTGTGCCTGTGGCCCTACTCGCTCCATCGGCTGCATATGAAATGAGCCGCATGGAGGAGTTAACAATAGAGTTTAGGGTTCCTAGCTGTGAGTTAATTTTATCCTGGGACCCAGCAGCTGACGGATCCTGTAAAACTTCTCCCAACTCTTTGAGAAAATCTCTCTGAAGGCAGGTGAAGTGACACAAGTAGTTCAGCGACCACATGGCAAAGGTCGCTGAAGAAAACATCCACTTACCGTACCTATCCATAGTCCTGGAATCCTTGTTAGGAGGATGGATAGGTACTGAAGGATCGGCTAGTTCCTTCTTGGTGGCTGCAGCCACCACCATGGCATCAACCGGGACACCTTTTGTCAAAAACTGCCTATCAGGTGAGGCTGTAATGAATTTAGAAGGCCTCCGAGGAGTGGGTTCCACCGAATCCGGGGCCGTCCATGCCTTCCGAGCCACCACATCCATAAGGGGGTCGAAAGGTGGAGACACCCAGGAGGTGGAGTGTCGAGAACCAAATGCCTCCAGGTAAACCAACTCATCCTCGGAAGGATTAAGGGAAGGCCAGTTCCCCCTCTGCTTAAGGATTTCAAGGATGTCTGAGAAAAAGTCATCCTCAGAGGGGGACCTTGGGGATCCCTCCGACTCATTCAAGTCGGTATCAGATGTAATAGACTCGGGGGAGTCTAGATGTTTCCTCTTACATGTCCTCTTACATGGAGGCTCACCTGACAGGTCAGGAGAAGCCTCGGAAGAGGAAGATATTCCCAGTGGGGAAACCTGAGGCATTGTATCTCTGGGCCCGGGAGCAAGAGAGTGGGAAGAGATGTCAGCAGGCACTGTAGTGGGAGGAGCTGATGGAACTGACCGTTGACTATGCCCTGGGGCTAGTACACTCCTCATCACCTCGAAGGCTCCCCCATCAGAGAGGCCAGAGGCCTCCCGCTCTGAAGAGATAGGAACCCCAGGCCGCACCAACAGGGATGGCTCTGAGGCCTATGTCAGGGCCGAGCTCACCAGCGCCGAAGCTCCGAGAGGGAGAACGGGGTCGGACAAGGGTCCGATGCCACTTGCCCCCTCGGAGCCGGCGAGAGAGACCAGACACCCGGATCCCTCCAATGAAGGCATCAAGGAGGAGATCGGAGCAGAGGACGACAGAGCTGAAGGGGGAGGTATCGGCTCTGACGCCACAACAGTCACGGCTCCGAGGAGCTCCAGCTCCGAACTCTGTAGAAGAGTCAAAGGAGGAATAATAAGAAGTTATGTCTTACCATAACGTTCCATGTTAGTTGTCTTCTTCTCGCCTTCTTTCTTGCTGGATGGGTTCGGAGCCGATCCTCGGCTCCGACTCGGCCTATACTATAGCTCGAGAGCTATTTTTACTGGCTCGAGGCAGCCCTATATCCCATAATACCATGCTCTAACTCCCCAGATCTCGTTTGGAAGCTAAGACATAGTATAAAAAGTAATATTATAATAATAATATTATAATCCTCTTTTACGAGTACAGGTTACCTGCTAGTAACACTAAGGATACCATGAAAGACGCAACATATTGTATCTCCAGAAATGGAAGGACTCAGAACCTCGAGTCTATCCAGGCTAGGGGGCAGGAGGGAGGGACGCAAGAAAGAAGGCGAGAAGAAGACAACTAACATGGAACGTTATGGTAAGACATAACTTCTTAATGTTAAGTTGTCATTCTCACCTTCATTCTTGCTGGATGGGACAGCGTCCCTAGCATCTTAGTCCTGGGTGGCTCAATGGAACAGACTCCTGAGTACAGTGGAACCAAAATCAGCTCTATTTCTGGAGGCTAGATCAAGCTTGTAATGGGCAATAAAGGTATGTTTGGATGCCCATGTAGCTGCTGCACAAATGGCATCTAGTGGTAATCTTGCTTGAAAAGCCGTTGAAGTTGATAGTGCCCTGGTTGAATGAGCTTTAGGCCTAGAGGGTAGTTGCCTGTGTCTCAACTCATAGATCAAGGTAATAATAGATGTCAGCCATCTGGAAAGAGTAACTTTCGATACTGGAAGCCCTTTTTTGCCTGCAGCATAAGAGAGGAAGAGCTGGTCTGACTTTCTGAATTGTTTTGTCCTGTCTAGGTAATACCGTAATTGGCGATGAACATCTAATGAATGTAATTTTTGTTCAGCCCTGTTGGTATAGTCTGGGAAAAAGACGGGCAAATCAATGGAGTGGTTTAGATTTGCTTCCGATAACACTTTTGGTAGGAAGGAAGGGTTTGTTCTGAGAGTTACCCTATCTTTATGAAAAACCAAATAGGGAGGACAGACAGACAAGGCTTGAAGTTCCGATATCCTTCTGGCAGATGTTATAGCTACTAAAAACAGCGTTTTCCAAGAAAGACGTTTGAGGGAGCAAGAAGCTGCCGGTTCAAAAGGGGGTAGAATTAGTGAGGTTAGAACTAAATTCAAATCCCATTGTGGGGGTGGATCTTTGACTGGAGGTCTGAGCAACAAGATGCCCTTGAGAAAGGCTTTACAGAGTTTGTGGGACATAATATTTGCTTCTGAGAGTCCAACATGAAAATTAGCAATGGCCGCTAATTGTACCCTGATAGTGGCCGATGATGACCCCGAATGAAAAAGCTCTGCCAGAAAGTCTAGAACCTCATGAATGGGTGCATGGAAAGGATCTAATGATCTAGTTTGTGCCCAGTGTGAAAAAAGCTTCCATTTACTCACATAAGTCTTCCTAGTATTGGACTTATGGGAAGCCAGAATGATATCAAGAACAGGAGGAGAAATAAGGGGAAGCCTGGCTATGGCTGGAAGTGGAGCAACCAAGCTGTGAGGTTGATGGAATGTAGAGACTGATGCAGCTTGCCCGTGAGGTGGGTCAACAGATCCAGAAGGGGTTCCAGATGCCAAGACTGTTCCAGTAGGTATTTGTGCAGGAACGGGAACCAAACTTGTCGAGGCCAAAACGGGGCAATGAGGATCATTTTGGATCTCAATGCGGTTGCTTTCTGAATTAGTTGCGGGATCAATGGAAAGGGAGGAAAGGCATAAAGAAGACCCTGGGGCCAAACGTGAACAAGAGCGTCTCTGAGGGGCTGGCCTGGTAGAGGAAAAAGTGTGAAGAAGTCGAGGCACTTGCTGTTTTGTGGAGTTGCGAAAAGGTCGCAGCAAGGCTGGCCCCACTTCCAAAAAATTCCGTCTACTACCACTTGATTTAGAGACCACTCGTGAGGCATGAGGATGGTTCTGCTCAATCTGTCTGCTATGACGTTGGACTTCCCGGGGATGTGCATTGCTATCAGAAACCGTTGAGATGAAATCGCCCATTGCCAAAGTCTGAGTGCTTCTCGACAGAGGGGGTAGGACCTTGTTCCGCCCTGCTTGTTTATGTACCACACCACAGACATATTGTCCGTTTGAATTGCTATAGTCCCCGTGGGAAGAGAGCTCTGAAGGGCCTGCAACATCAAAAGCACCGCCCTCATCTCCAGGACATTTATGTGCAGGTGGCATTCTGACTGTTGTCAAGTGCCCTGGACCTTCCTGCCCTGATAATGCCCCCCCACCCGATCAGGGAGGCATCCGTTGTGACAGTGGCAACTGGAGGGGGGAGAACAAAGGGTCTGCCCTGAAAAGCTGAGGGAAACCATCCACCAGGAGAGATGTTTCTTGCAAGATGGTGTTATCAAAATGTTGTGGGTCATTGGCAGCTGTTGAAAGGACCACTGAGAAAACAGCATCCACTGAAGGAGTCTCATGTGGAAGCAGGCTAATGGAAGTAGAAGAATCGCTGCCGCCATGAGGCCCAACACTTTCAATACTAGCTTGACTTGGACTCTGCTGGGCTGAAACAGAAGCTGAACATTCCGCCTTATGTCTGTCACTCTCTGAGGTGGTAATGTTGCAGACATTTCTGTGGTGTTTAATCTGGCCTATAAAGTTTATACATTGACAAGACGACAAGGAGGACTTTGCAAAATTTATAGAAATACCCAGGCTGTTGCAAAGATGGATAGTATAATCCCTGGCCATTATGAGATCCTGTTTGGTGGTAGCGGAAATGAGCCAGTCATCTAAGTATGGAAACACCTGGAATCCTTTCTGTCTCAGGTGAGCCGTGACCACTGCCAAACATTTGGTGAACACCCGGGGGGCTGTGGTGAGACCAAAGGGCAGGGCCCTGAATTGAAAATGACTGACTCCCAGACGGAAGCGGAGAAACCTCCTGGAGCGCCTGTGTAGTTTTATGTGGTAGTACGCGTCCTGGAGGTCTAACGAGCACATCCAGTTGTCTCTGCCCAAAAAGGGTAGAATGGACTGCAGTGTTACCATCTGAAATTTTGTCTTTAATACATAGTTGTTTAACCTGCTGAGGTCCAAAATAGGTCTCCAATCTCCTGTCTTTTTTGGTACCAAAAAGAATCTGGAGTAGATTCCGGATCCTAGCTGATCTGCTGGGACTGCCTGGATGACTCTTTCGTTTAACAGCTTTTTTATTTCTAGCTGAGCCTGACCCCTTTGTGTGGGTGGTATGTCTGGTAGGGGTTTTGGCGGTTGTACCGGAGGGAAAGTGAAAGGAATTTTGTAACCCTCGGATATGATCTTTTGTACCCATGTGTCTTGGGAGATGGATTGCCAGGCTTCCGGGTACAGAGATAATCTTCCCCCGACTGCCTCCGAAGGCGGACAGTCGGGCAGCTTCTCAGGGATGCTGAAAGGGTTGGTCAGGGAAAGATTCCCTGGAACCCTGGTTCTGTGGACCCCCTCTGCCCCTGGGGCGGCATCTGTTATTATTCCCCCCTCTGCCTCTAGGGGGAAATTCACCACGTGCGGCAGGCGTGACTCCCTGTGGTTTGCGGAACCACATCTTTTCACCCCTCTGTCCTTTAGGATAAGGTCTAGAAGGCGTGGAAAAATGGACTCCCATGGCAGAGAGAGTCTTACCATCTTGCTCGCATCTGGTGAGGGTACTCTTCACTTGAGGCCCGAACAATTCTGAACCGTCAAAGGGGGTGTTGGTGAAGGACGCCTTGAAGGGGTCGGCAAAGTTATAGAGTCGCATCCAAGTGTGACATCTCAACGCAACGCCTGTGCCAGCAGCCCTACTCACTCCATCGGCTGCATAAGAGATTAGCCACATGGAGGAGTTAACAATGGAGTTCAGGGTAGCCAGCTGAGAGTTTATTTTGTCCTTAAACCCCGCAGCAGAAGGATCCGGTACCATTTCACCCAGCTCTGTGAGCAAGTCTCTCTGAAGGCGGGTGAAATGACATAAATAGTTCAGCGATCGCATAGAAAATGTCGCTGAAGCAAAGGTCCGCTTGCCGTACCTGTCCATGGTCCTGGACTCTTTGTTAGGAGGATGAACAGGTACAGAAGGATCAGCTAATTCCTTCTTAGTGGCTGCTGCTACCACCATAGCATCAACTGAAACACCTTTGGTGAGAAAGGATTTGTCATCTGGTGCAGAAATAAATTTAGAAGGCCTCCTAGGGGTAGGTTCCATTGAATCAGGAGCTGCCCACGCCTTTCTAGCCACTACCTCCATTAGTGGGTCGAAAGGGGGAGACACCCAGGAGGTGGGAAGGGTGAGATCCAAAGGCATCAAAGTAAACTGACTCGCCCTCAGAAGGTTTGAGAGTGGACCAATTTCCCCTCTGTCTTAGGATCTCCAGGATGTCTGAAAAGGAGACATCCTCAGAGGGGGATCTGGGGGAACCCTCCGACTCATCCAAGTCGGTGTCCGACGTGACAGACTCGGGGGAGTCTATGTGCTTCCTCTTGCACTTTCTTTTCCTAGGGGGTTCCCCTGAAACTTCAGGGGAACCCTCGGAAGAGGAGGAGACACCCAAAGTGGGTACCTTACGCTTTGGATCTCTGCTGTCAGGTATAGGAGGGTGGCCAGAGACCATAACAGGCACTACAGAGGGAGGAGCCGCAGAACTTAACCTTGGAGTGGACACTGGGTCCAGCACACTCCTCATCACCTCGAAGGCTCCCCTATCAGACACCAAAGGTAGCCCCGGCTCCGAAGAGGCCAGAACTGCCCCCAGAACCGACAGAGAAGGCTCCGAGAATGATGTCGGGGCCGAACTAACCAGAGCCAAAGCTCTGAGAGGGAGAGCGGGGTCGGACAAGGGTCCGATGCCACTCGCCCCCTCGGAGCCAACAATGGAGTCCCGGCGCCCGGACCTCTCCATGGACGGAACCAATAAAGAGGTCGGAGCCGACGACACCGGAGCCGAAGGAGGGGGTATCGGCTCCGACGTGGGCAAGGTCACGGTCCTGACGAACTCCGGCTCCGAACTCAAGAGATGAGTCTGAGGAGGAATGGATAACTGTATCGAAGGAGCCACAGTCTGGTGAGATAGGCTCTGAAGCATTTGGGCCAGCGCCTGAGATTTTATGAGTCTACTGACCACCCTCTCGATGTCGTGGTTGGAGAGCCTGGAAGACCTCGATGAATGAGTCCTATGACTCCGCTCCGATAGGAGGGGGGACCTCGGAGCTGATCTGACGGACTCTAAAGAAGGGGACCTAGAGCGCTTGCGCGCTGGGGTCGGCTCCAATGACGGTTTCGAAGCGGAACCCACTTTGCTCGCCTTGGAGCCAGCCGGAACCGAGGTCGGAGCCGTCTCGACAACACCAGCCCTCGGCTCAGAAACTGGAGCCGAGGGTTTGGCGGTTTTTGATGACTTCCCCGAGCCAGACTTGGACGGGGAGTCATCAGGCTTTAACAAGCCCCTTAGAATGAGCTTGTTACGCCTTTCCTCAGGACTCTTGAACTAAATCCGTGACAAATGGAACAAGAGTCCTGCAGGTGTAAAGGCCCCAAGCAATAGACACAAGAAGTGTGACCGTCTGTCAGAGACATTTTCTGACAGCACGAGTCACACTTCTTGAATCCCGAGACCTTAACATCTTTGGACATTGCCCTAAAGACAGTCACTCAATCAGCACACACACTCACTCACTTACACACAAGGGGGAGATGAGGGGGCTGACTAAAACAACAACACACACACACAGGGGTGAGTAAACAGAAAAACTAAAGCCTGTAGGCCTGATTATAAAAGTTAACTACAGGGGTGGGTAGGGCTTACGAAACAAACACTATTAAGTATAATATCGATAGGGAACAAAAGTAGGGAAAATAACCTAATAAACTACCTCAAAAAATAGAAACTTTGTTGAAAATTCCTTTACTGACCTGAGCCGGTAAAAAAAGGCAACCTCGCAGTGAAGCGGCAAACGAGATCTGGGAGTTAGCGCATGGTATTGTGGGATATAGGGCTGCCTCGAGCTGGTAAAAATAGCTCTTGAGCTATAGTATAGGCCGAGTCGGAGCCGAACCCATCCAGCAAGAATGAAGGCGAGAATAACAACTTAACATTAAGTGGATGTGTAATAGCTACTGTCTGATGAGACGGGCTATGGAGCATTTGGGCCAATGCCTGAGACTTTAATAGCCTACTCACCACTCTCTCAAGGTCGTGGTCAGAAAGCCTGGACGACCGAGAAGATCAGCTCTGATGGCTCCGCTCCGAGAGCAGGGGTGATCTCGGAGACGAATGGATAGACTTCAACAAAGGGGATCTTGACCTCTTTCTGGAGGTGGGTGGAGCCGAAGGAGCCGAGGATACATTGGCTCCAGCCGGAGCCGACAGTGAGTGCAAAGATTCAGTGGTATCGGCGCCGAGTGGAGCCGATACTGGAAGCTGTGACACAGAAGGATCGGCTCTGGCCGGAGCCGATCTTGTCACAGAAGGTGAGCCAGTAGCCGAAGACTTGGGACTCGGAGCCGACAGCTTTGCTGGCTTCGAGGGCTTCCCCGGAACAGACTTAGTCGGGGAGCTCTCAGGCTTTAATAAGCCCCTCAATATTAATTTGTTTCTGTGCTCCTGCAGGACTCTTGGGCTGAATGCGTGGCACACAGAACAAGAGTCCTGCAGGTGCAGAGGTCCCAGGCAGTAAACTCAAGAAGTGTGACCGTCTGTCAGAGACATTTTCTGACAGCACGAGTCACACTTCTTGAAGCCTGAGACCTTTGTGTCCTTCGACATAACAGTGTCGAGGGAGCACCAAAGTAAAAAACACACACACGCACAAACACCCAATCCAAATATAAAAAATAAAACAGGGATACTAACACACCCAAACACTACACAGAATCCCTGACAAGAATTAGGAAAGGGGCAGGCTTAAGGCCTAACCTAGGGGAAGGGATATATAACTGGGATAAGGGGAACCACTAACGGGGAATAGGGTTTAAAATTAATTGTTACCAGTTAAAACAATAAAAGGAATGGAACTAAGACAAAAGGGAGTGACTAAAAGTCTGAAAATTGAAAACTTACCAAGAGCCAGTAAAAACGCACCTCGCAAGCGAAAGCGGCAAACGAGATCTGGATAGTTATCGTCTAGCATCATGGGATATAGGGTTGCCTCGAGCCGGTAAAATTAGCTCTCGAGCTTTAGTAAGTGGCTGAGTCGGAGCCGAGGATCGGCTCCGAACCCATCCAGCAAGAATGAAGGCGAGATTGACAACTTAACATTAATAATTTCTGTAGATCCATTCATTATGGACAATAAGCTCTGTTCATGCTAATGAAAAAGTGCACAAGCTGCAAGAAAGTTAGATACTATAAACAATGAACTGCTTCAGAAATCTGTACTTGCACTGTGCTTGAATTAGCCATAGTACCTAGACTTGTAACATTACATAGCAAGAAAGTTATAATTGACCGGTGGTCGTCAAGGCCATCCTGTTTACTGAAAAATCTTTTTTAAACTTTAAAGAATCAGCTAGAAATGTGAGAAACATCTGTAAAGTAACAGAATTGTGAACTGGTGATCTACTATGTCAGTCGTAGTGGGCAATGTCTTGAAAGAAAGGTATAATAATTGTGACACTTCCTGATTTAGTCAGACAAACTCTGTAATTTAAAAGGGGATACTGAATTATATCAAATGAATGGAAATTCACGGGCTATGAGTGAAGAAGAGATATGCCCACTCACAGAAGTATCAAATCCTCAGGCAGGATAAGAAGGGCAGGACCCAACTCTCTTAGTATACAGACCGTGGACACCGGAAGACTTCCGGAAAGCCACAGAGGGAATTCCCCATCCAAAAGTTAATTTTAGAAAGTTCTTAGAAGACTTACAGGGCATGAGATTAAGTTATCACTTAAACGGAGAGGAAGTAGAAAAAGTAGTCAGACAAATAGTAGGTCCAGATTGGCACATGATCAGTGGAACTGGAATCCCCGTGACGCTGTACTTAGGCCCCTCCCACATAGCAGCGTAGAACTAGATAACAGAGTGAAAGGTCTGACAGACTGAATTTCTGAGAAATGGAAGCCTAAGGCAGATTGGACTTGCATTAATTAATGCATCTAACAAGAAAGTGAAACTGTTGATAGATATTTTGCCAGATTATTAGAATGTTTTAACAACCACTGTGGAATGCAGGTACCTGAAGACCAGACACAAGATTCCCCATATGAGCAGCAGTTAAAGAATGCATTTTTGAAAGGCAGTATTGCACCCATAAGTAGTTTCATTACTAAACATATGGTAGACCATCGGACAAGCAGATTACAATCACTGCTTGAATATGCTAGACATGCCGAAAGACATTTCAATAACAAGAAGAAAAAGAAAGCCCAAGTATTTGCTGTGGTAGATGGAGAAGTTTATTTAGTACAGTCCGGACAAAAGGGCAAAAAGAATGCCCAGGGAAACAAACAATCTGATCAGCGATCAGAGGACTTTGAAGGGAGAAAGAAAAGAGGTGAGTGCTTCAAATGCGGGAAAAAGGGACACTTGGCAAGGGATTGCAAGAAAAATAAGAAGGCAGTAGTGGAAGACAAAAATGATGAAGGTGAGGACTGACTATATGAAAGTCAAGAATCACTAGATAGGAATAATAGAGAAAGGACAAAAGAGAATGTGATAGAAGGAGCAGAGAATGTGATAATAGAGGAAGTGCAGGAAGCTACCGATAGTGAAGAAAACGAAATATTAGACCTAGCCTTACTGAGCTTAGAGCTCTATCTAGCTGACACAAAACCAGAAGTGACACTCCTGGTAGAAGGGAGGGAAGTCAAATTTTTGTGCGATTCAGAGGCATCACGAACCCTGGTACATCCCTCCAAACTACCAGAAAATTCAGAATCACATGATTTTATACTAGTAAAAGCAGCTAATGGACAGCTGTATCGGGAGCCTCTCTCCCATAACATTACAATAACAGATCCTGTTTCAGGATTAACCCAGAAAAGCAAAATTGTTGTTTCTGCAAAATGCCCAGTGAATCTTTTGGGCAGAGATCTTATGCAACTATTAGGTATAGCAGTAGTTGCAACTATGCAGGGTATGGAAGCACAGCGACAAACTAATACTTTTGCAGTGCAAACGGAAGGTGAGACATTTTACTGGTACAGCCAGGACTTAGTTATGACTGGCCCTGGAGCAGTAACTGAAGAGTTAATGAATGTAGCTATCAGTAAGTTCCCCTCCCTTTGTATTGACATACAGCACCTGTTGCACTGTACTCTGTATTATTGTAATAGACCAGGACCTGACAAAGAATATGAACAAGAATTGTTTAAAAATCATGCAAACAGGTTAGTACTGTGTAATTTGCACTGGGACATGAAAGGGAACAGTATAGTTAGCTGTTCATTACCCCAGGAGTTCTTTCACTTTACAAATCGAATCTAATACCGCATGTTAGTTTAACTAAAGAAGAAGATTTAAAATGGGTAGACCTAGGAGAAAAAGTTACAAAATGGGAAAAACAGACAGAATCAGAACTGTCAGAACAGGGAATACAAAAACAGAAACTGAACTGGATAACACAAACACATCCAGCTGTACACTTGCAGTCCAGCAAAGACAGCTGAGAAGCCCTCTTATTAGAAGAGGAAGAAAAAGCTTTGTTAGACATACCAGAAACTCTCTGGTCAACAGGGAAGTCAGACGTAGGACTTATTCACACAGCAGGACCAGTTACTATCACTCCAAAGTCAGCATTTAGACCACAAAAGAGACAGTACCCCTTGAGGAAAGATGCAGAGGCAGGTATTAAACCTATCATAGCAGCTTTGCTTAAGAAGGGAATACTGGTGGAATCTCCTGATTCGCCATGTAACACACCCTTATTCCCCGTTAAAAAAGAAAACGGAGAATGGCGTATGGTCCAAGATTTACAAGCTGTAAATGACGCAGTAATACCAAGAACACCTACGGTGCCAGATCCACATACCTTGTTGAATGATTTAAAACCTCAACAGAAGTTGCCTGACATACAAGGCCATGTCAAACCCAGATTTGATGAACATGCTTCATCTCAAAAAATCTAGATCCCTCAGAGCCACAAGGGCAGGAGACTTAAACCTCGACACGGTTATTAATAGGACGTGCTGGAGGGATAGATTCATCACCCAAAGACTCCCTATGCTGTGGAACAAAATCCCGGTTTATGTGAGGCAGAGCACCTCGCTGGCCTTGTTCAAGAGGAATCTTGACCAATGGATGGGAGATCGCAGATACACCCCAGGGGTTACCTCAGTGTCACTGCTCGACAGAGGCACAGCAAAATAATGGGCATAGTTTCTCCAAACTAAAGGGGTGGCGTAAGCCACAAAACTATGGGCTAGGCTTATAAATGCCCTCGGGCAGATAGCCTAGTATGAACCTATGAACCTATGAACCTAAGAAGTATTTTTCTGTGGTAGATATCAGCAACGCATTCTTTTCAATACCGATACACCCTGACAGCCAGTATTGGTTTGCATTTACATTTCAGGGGAAGCGGTATACATATACACGACTACCACAGGGCTATAGTGAAAGCCCAACGATATTCTCACAAGAGATGGCAAGTAATTTGGTGGGATTTATCCCACCGAGAGGTAGTCAAATTTTACTTTATGTTGATGACATCCTGCTGGCCGCCCCTACCCAGCGAGATTGTAAGGAAGATACTATAGCATTATTAAAATTCCTAGCAGTTGAAGGACACAAAGTAAGCAAAAATAAATTGCAGCTTTGGAGAAAACAAGTGAAATACCTTGGATATGTAATATCCAAAGATGGCAGAACATTAGATGAGAACAGAAAAGTAGCGATCTTACAAGCACCTAAACCCACAACCAAGAAGGAAATGATGTCCTTCTGGGCACGACTAATTTTTGTCGAAGCTGGATCCCAAACTATGCTTTGGAATCTGCACCTTTAACCGACCTGATTTTTAAGAAGCCTATGGCAGCACAAGATTTAATACAGTGGATACCAGAAGCAGAATTAACTTTCTGCAAACTGAAACAATTGATAGCATCATCATTAGTTTTAGGATTACCAAATTATCACAAATGTTTTTTTCAAACTGTAGATTGCAAGCAAGGTTATATGACATCAGTATTGACTCAACAGCATGGGGACAAACAACGCCCCATTGCTTATTATTCATCACAACTGGACCCAGTGGCACGGTCACTACCCCACTGTGTACAAGCAGTATTTGCAGTTGCAATGGCAGTGCAGACTTCAGCCTCAGTAGTGTTATTCCACCCTCTCACATTGAGAGTGCCTCATGCAGTCGCAATCATTTTACTGCAAGAAAAAGTAGCATATCTTTCCCCTGCTAGGCATCTTTCTTGTATGACTATATTGCTGAGCCAACCTCACATGACAATTGAATGATGTACTACTTTGAATCCATCTACCTTGCTCCCAACGCCTGTGGATGGCACACCCCATAAATGCCTACAGGTAATTGAGCAAAAGACACTGCCTAGAAAAGACCTCACGGATGTTCCCTTGGATGATGCCGAGGTGACATATTACGTGGATGGCTCATGCAAAAGGTTATGCAGTAGTTTCTGATACTGAGATTGCAGAAGCGAAACCTCTACCACATAACTTATCTGCACAAGCAGCAGAGTTGATTGCCTTAACACGGGCATGTACCTTAGCAAAGGGTAAAAGCGTAAACATTTTCACAGACAGCCAGTATGCTTTTTTCTACTGTACATGTTTTTGCACAACAGTGGAAGAATCGATGAATGATGACATCTACTGGCAAACCGATTAACCATGCACAGTTTATTTTAGATTTGTTAGATTCTATTCAGTTGCCTCAGAAAGTAGCTATTTGTAAATGCTTAGCTCATACAAAACAACAAGATAGGATTTTAAAAGGCAATGCGAGAGCTGACACAGCTGCAGAGCAAGCAGCTCAGAAGCATTTCTTTTGAACGAGGAATTACAACCTTCTGAGATTTTAGACTTAGAAATGTTGAAAACAATGCTGACACTTACTACACAAGCTGAAAAACAAAAATGGAAAAAACGAGGAGCAATTCTCAAGGAAGGGCTATACATCTCCAAAGAGGGAAAACCAATATTACCGTCTAATTTATTTAGATATGCAGCTTTGTTGAGCCATGGGCAAAGCCATGTCTCAACAGGGAGGATGGTACAGTTAGTGAATCGGGTATTCGCTACGTACGGGTTTACAAACTACACTAAAAACTTTTGCCTGTCATGTCACACTTGTAATAAACATCATGCACAAGGGGCATTAAAGCCCAAGCAAGGGAGTTTCCCTACACCACCGTATCCGTTTCATACTATCTGTATGGATTTCATAGAATTGAGCAAATGTGAAAATAAAAAGTACTGCCTTGTCATTGTGGATATGTTCTCCAAATGGGTGGAGGCCTTTCCGACTAGTAAACCAGATGCAGCCACTGTTGCAAAGACCCTAGTTAAAGAAATTATTCCTAGATTTGGCATACCGGAAAGGATCTACAGTGACAATGGTACACATTTCGTTAACCAAACTATACAACAGTTGAGCCAGTATTTTGGGATTTCTTTAAAACATCACTGTGCATATCACCCTCAATCTGCAGGGTTAGTAGAGAGGCACAATGGAGTTTTAAAGAATAAGCTTAAAAAACTCATAGCTGAGACACAGAAGAACTGGGTGTACTGTTCGCCCCTGGCACTGTTGAGCATGAGAACTGTTCCGAATGCAAAAGGACTGACACCTTTCGAAAAGATTTTCAGAAGAGCTTATTATATACCTCAGTGGAAACCTCTCATGCCTGCAGACCAGGAAGCAGATTGGACACTTGCAGAGTATATGAGGAGTATGCTGAATAACAAACATCTTTTACAGTTTAATTCTGTTTCAGATAAAGACCAAACCAAACCATCCGAAGTAGCAGTAACCCCAGGCACTTGGGTCTGGGTGAAGACAATCAAAAAGAAGAATTGGACGACACCAAAATGGGAAGGTCCGTATCAAGTACTGCTGAGCATGCCCACAGCAGTCAAGATTGCGGAACGTTCATCTTGGATTCATTTGACACATTGTAAACTAGTCAAAAACTTTGAATTTGATAAAACTCTTGCTAACACACAGCAGCAGTAGAATGACAAGACCCAGAGATAATAGAAATGCTGAATGACTTCAGCAGTGTTGCATAATCATCTTAATAACTGCATTAGTGACAATGTTCTTTTTGCTGTGGCTTTTGCTGTGGCCTTTCTTTTCTTCAACCACACCAGCTAGACTGAACAAACATGATTCAACACTCATAGACTGGCATCCGAACTTTAACACTTACCAAGCAATCAAATATGTGTATGCTGAGACTTTTAATATTTCGAATTGTTGGATTTGCACAGCTATACCAACAGCATACAGGGGATTATTGATGGCTGCTGTTCCCCTAGGGGTCAATGAGACCTGGGAAAACTTGATTTTTGAGACTACACCTGTAAAATCTAGAGACAAAATTGCATTATTCCTGCCTGTTACACAAACAGGAATTGTATGCTTTTTTAAGAATGACACAATTCAAGTAGGTTGGAGCAAATGTAATGTAACGGTTTCTTATAAATGTTATATTAAACCTAAAAATGCTAAAAATACAGAAACAATTTGTGATGCAGATTATGACTCATACTTTGAGTCCTTGCATAAAACTGTCAGTGATATACAACATAATCCTGTTCTTTTAAAGCAACTGTCTATTATAGATAAGAAAATATTTCATGCAGGGAAGGTGTATATCAATACTAAGGTAGAAAACTGTTATTTCATATGTGGGAAAAAGGCATACAAATGGTTGCCTGAGAATTGGTCCAGCAGTTGTTTTTTGGGTTACCTGGTCCCGGCCATACGACACACTACAGCTTTGCCTCATGGGAGAATTAGAAACGTCAGAGACGTCGCAAAGAAACCTGAAAATCCAATCAAGAAACCTGAGAATCCGGTGGAACAGATCATAGTAGGCTGGAGAAACCATAACTCCGTAAAAGACAAAAGTAAACTAGCACACATGGACTTGAGTGACACTATCATATCCTGGGCTGGCATAGCCCCTGCATATGGTGCAGTTAAATCAATTTGGGAACTGAGAAAGCTATCCAAACTTCTCAAGGTCATGAGCAATGCAACTTTTTCTGCTCTTGAATTAATGACTGATGAACTGAATGCGATGAGAACTGTGGTGCTTCAAAACCGCATGGCTCTTGACTTCACCCTAGCGGCGAGAGATGGTACGTGCGCTTTAATCAAAGACGAGTGTTGTTCGTTCATTCCCGACAATAAACACGAGATCAACGATCATTTGGAAGTGATTCAGCAAGTGTCAGACATCACCAGGCCAGGCCCGAACCCACTGACGGACTTTTTCCAGAATTTGTTTGGGGGGTGGGGTTCCATCCTAATGAACATCCTGATTGCCATTTGTGTGGGATTACTTCTGTTAGGAGCATGTATTTGCTGTGGTATTCCCTGCATGAAAAAAATAATCAAAGATTTTATAGACATGTCAGTTTCTGAGACTTTGTATCAAAGTACTGAAATTGAAGAACTGTTGAAAAAGGAAACACTTTCATAAGTTTAAACTGAATGACTCTCTTAGCTGCAAATCCACAAAGGAAGAGGTTAGGAGAAGAAACAAACTGTTTATGCTTTTGAAATAGAATAAAAAGTATTAACAGGGGGGGAAATGTTAGAAAAATATGTATTAACATATGTGTGCAATGCTTATTTTAAATAAGGGAAGATTAACACGTTTTTATTCTATATGCAACATTAGTTCTATTTGAAACTGAAAACATGCTTTTCTGAAATTGTGCTTTCTGACACTGCAAGATGCACTCTGACCTAGTTTGCTAGCACAGCAAAAATACATGTTTATGCTTTGGAAATGTACTGGAAAGCAGGTGATTTTCTGCTAGGTCAGGAAATTAAATGGAGAATAATAATAATTTCTGTAGATCCATTCATTATGGAAAATAAGCTCTGTTCGTGCTAATGAATAAGTGCACAAGCTGCAAGAAAGTTAGATACTATAAACAATGAACTGCTTCAGAAATCTGTACTTGCATTGTGCTTGAATTAGCCATAGTACCTAGACTTGTAACATCACATAGCAAGAAAGTTATAATTGACCGGTGGTCGTCAAGGCCATCCTGTTTACTGAAAAATCTTTTTTAAACTTTGAAGAGTCAGCTAGAAATGTGAGAAACATCTGTAAAGTAACAGAATTGTGAACTGGTGATCTACTACGTCAGTCGTAGTGGGCAATGTCTTGAAAGAAAGGTATAATAATTGTGACACTTCCTGATTTAGTCAGACAAACTCTGTAACTGCATTTTTTGTCTCCTTGCGCAAGAATAAAGATACCTGAACTGAACCTTATGCTTTTGGTCTTTTGAAGTATTTTTCTTTGACATTAATAGATTTGAAAAAGTGAATGATAAATGGGAAAAGAAATGACTAGGCATTTTTTTTTTGGAATAGAGATAACAAGATATAACAGACAGGCTTTGGGAGAAAATTATTTGGATGCCAATGGTGTCAGTAAAAGCCAGAAGATTAAAAAAAATGTTTGGTGGAAATACAAACATAAGTTTTTTTATACACCAGCCAGGCTGGCAAAACTATTCCCAGTGGCAAATCCAGGTTGTTAAGAGATGTCGTGAGGGAGAAAGAGGCCCATGGGGATATATCTTTTGGAGGTGTAAGGAATTAGCCCAGTTAAAAATAGACCAAAATACTCTGTTGCAAGGGGTAACTGGAAGAATAATACACATGACAACAGAATTCCATTTTATGGGGTCTGGGAAGACACCCAGAGCACTACTGTGATAAAAAAATCGACATGGATTGTAAACTTGCTAGTAAAGAAAGTCATAACTCATAAATGGAAAAGAGAAGACACCACCACCCCAAAGATATACAAGTTAGTGGACATGATTGAGTTATTACATAAAGAAAAAGAAAAATGCTTGATAGGGCAAAGTCAAAAGAACCTACAAAAATGGCAAATATGGCATAGATATACGGGGGATATTTCATGCAGCACTGGGTATATTTGATGTGAGCATTAATGTCTTATCTACATGATAAAAAGGTATATACTTTGATAATCACATTATCATTTAATGATAGTTAAGTCTATTTTCAAATGTGTGTTCTTCTATACGTTTTTATTCGGTAAAATATATAGAGTCTATATGAGTTAATAATGCAGTGTGAGATAATAGAAGTGATTATTTATTTCTTTTTGTTTATCAGGATACAGCACTGATCATATCTGATCATATGCTGGCTCAGGCCAGTTTATATACATAGTAGCAATGGTAAAGTTAGATTAAAGGTATAACTAAATTATACAGTATAGTTACATAACATAACAAAGATATAAAAATATATATACATTTACAAGAAATTTAAAAAGAAATAGGATCAGGGTATAAAATGTGCAATACAAGCATTATGGATTAGGTAAATGTGGTCCAGCTAAAAAACAGACATAGTATATAGAAGTTTGGAAGGAAATTTTTGCAGTGAAGAGGGAAGAAATTATAGAATACTAAGAGATGCAATAGAAGGGCTAACAGGAGAAGTGGATATAAGGTATATAGTAGGGAATGGATAGGGCAGATGGGGAGGCAGTGCGTATGAGTTTATATGTTGGAAAGCTTAGAAAATTAAGCAGTCAGGGTTTTCTGGGATGAATGTAATATTGCAACCATTCGAGTTAGGTGACGTGGCCTGTGTTCTGACATGTGACTTGTATTGTTCAGTTAGGTTTTGTTTGAACTGAGGTCTGAACTGGTTGTAGTCTCTAATTTCAGTAAGATCAGTTTACAATGGCTGACACAATTTAGGGCCAAGAACAGTGAAGCTGTTGTCTGTGGAATGAAGTTTAGTGGATAGAGTTTTGAGAGGAGAATCATTAGTGGATTGGCTTCTTAGGTTATAATGGGGGTTGGCTGTAGTTAATCTCGTACTTGGGGGTGGTGTGTGGCTTAGGAGTTCGAAGAGAAGGGAGCCATGAAGGAGGCTGACTATGCCTTTAATTGGTGGCCAATTTCCCTTTTCCAGGGTATTTCAATGATGTTCACACTGAGGAGAGTTGGTAATAAAACAGCAGATTTTATTACAAAGAGATTGTAAGGTGGCAGCAGTTTTTGTAAGGCAGCGGTGAATATGGATAAACCGTATTCTAGTTGTGCAAGCAGGACACCTTTGCCTAAGGTTTCCCTAGCATTCTGTGAGAGTAAATGAGATCTTTTTGGCTCAGAGGAGGAAATAGTTGTCGTTGGACCTGATTTTCTGAATGTGGCCTTGGAAATTGAGAAGCTAGTCAAGCCAAATGCCAGTGTATCTAAATGATGTGGTGGATTCAATAAAGTTGTTGTCTAGGTTTTTGTATAGAGAGGGCTAGGGGCTTTATTATGGTAATCCAACATGTATTGAGAAGTGCTTGGAAATCAGCAATTAATGGCATGCAAACATGGGTTATGCACCATAGGTCAGTACAGCTGAAGAGGCCTGGAATTAATTAGTTTCAAGTCCTACTGCAAAAACCATCATGATAGCTGGTAAATGGCAAGGTTATACTGGATGAATGTTTCATATAGAATACTGAGAATTATCCTAGAGGATATTGTCACTTTGAAAAAATACTGAATATACTCACTGAATGATAAAATATTTTGACCTTAAAAATCTTGGTCTGAAAAAGAAAAAGAAAAAACTGGAAAAAGAAGATATTACATTTACCTGATGTATGCAGACAGTTGCAATATGAATAAACAGACTGGATCTGGGACATCCAAGACACAGAACACAAGAGTATGTGACTCTAGGGAAATCCTTCATGACAAAATACAGCAAAATATTATACTTATTGTGACACTGTCAGCCCAGCTATTTGGAATTTTGTAAATAATTCTGTGTCATTTGTGAATATTGATATGATTTATACAGAACTGTATGTTATGTACTGAGCTTGAAGAATGTAACCACAGCATACCCTGCTGGAGCATAGAAGATTAACTTACAAAACTTCAAGAAAACAAGTTGAAATTGTTTTACGATTGTGTTATCTCTTAGTTTGAGTGAAGCAGACATAATGTCTAGAGCTAGAGGTTTCTCTATTGTCTTGGAGAGAAGTAATTACTAGGTCTGAAATGTAAAATTGTTTTATTGCTTTATGACTTCCTAGCAGCTGCACATCTGTGAGATTTGTATTTTTAACACAGATATATTAGTTTCTGATTTAGCTTGGGAACTAAAGTCAGGTGACAAAAAGTGATGTCATCCAAGCTAACCCAGCAGTAATATTTGATATTGATATAAGAACTCTCTCATAGACTGGGCATTTTGTATTTTGTCTTTGACCTGGAAACATCTACTCATCATCATCACCATCTGTACTTGTAAGTAAGACTTAGGGCATAGTATCTCTTTTAGATATATACAGAAATATAGTAGTGATTAGTTTAGATGTTTTCTGTATTTATTTGAGACTGTCTTGCAATGTTGTTTTAAAATATTTCCTGTGATTCTGTACTCTGAAGTAACTGTGTTTGTTTTGTGGGTATTGTATTGTTCTTTTAGTAATTATTAAATATATTTAAACCTATCTTTGTGGCTGAAATGTGTGAGACATATTTAAGCTCCAAGAGTACTTGCATATGCATTTGATGACACCGTACAGGCCACTCCTAAATAGCCTTTTTCTTGGTCAAAACTACCATTTGGATAATAGTAACATTACACAGTAGGATTGGACACACTTTGTAAGCGCCTTATAGTAGTTTTTAAGTAGGGGCTGGTGGCAGTTATAACTATCTTACAGTCTGCGAAGAAGGGTGCATAGCTATTAAACCTGTGCCAGCCTACCCCAGGAGTGTTTGTGTGTTTGTATGTAAATCAAATCTCAGAGTGTGTGTGTGTGTGTGTGTGTGTGTGTGTGTGTGTGTGTGTGTGTGTGTGTGTGTGTGTGTGTGTGTGTGCTAGCTACTTGGGCAGGGACATGAAGCACTGGTTGGACAGAGATGGTGCTGGAGGCCTTGGCTTGACCCCTCAGCTGAGATCTTAACCCTATAGCTGTGCCAGTGAGGAGTCTTACTGGGGATCTGGAGAAAGAGGGAGAAACCAGCCCCAAACTGAATGTGATCTCTGTGTGCTCTTACGGGAAACTGCATTTTACAGTGTGTGTACTTATCATCCCCCCATTGTATGCATCCCTCACTGTTGCCAGTGATGAGGACCGAGGCTCCTTGATTACTGGGCCAGTGCAGCGGAGTCACAGTTATAATTTTTATGAGGCTGATATTATAAATGCCAATAATACCTGATATGACTTCATTATATTAGCAATGCTAACTAGTTGCATGAGTTATCACAAATCAGTGAAAGCCAGGTAGTCAAGTAAGCTAACAAGACCCATGTGTCTTTACTTATCAATCAGTGTCCTCTGTTCAATATGGTGCCATAATTGTTTTCAAAATTAAGAAAAGGAGTTTTTCAAAATTTTAAAGAGGTATGTTAGCAGTAAAAAATGAAAATGAATTGCATTTAAATGACACAAGAAACAAAGTATGAAGGGGAGGCTTGTAAAAAAATATTACTATACAGCACAGATAAGCAAATAAAGCACAAAGTAGGTTTAATTACAAATTATTCTGTATAAATTCTTACCTTCTTAAATTTATGGGAAGTCTGAGAAAGGGTAGTGATATCTTCTAAATCCAGAAAGGAAATTATATACAGAAGCACAGAATCAGGAAGTCGGCCCAAGTAGTCAAAGTTACCTCGACACAGATTGAGGACATAGGCAAGGATGTTTTTGCCAAACACGATGCCAATCTGAACTGCAGTTTAAAGATACATACAATACACAAAACGCATTAGTGGCACAAAAATATAAGATGAAGTTTTATCATTCAGGTTTTTAATAAATATAATTAAATTATATATGATTCTAGATAAAATATAATTTAAACTCAATACGGCTTGATTTAAGACAGAAATTAGCATTTGCCACCTTTTTGCTTTTATAATCTAATAATGCAGTCTCTACAGTCTGAGACTGTTGATGATTCTCAGTGATAAAATAGTTTGTGTCATGAAGCATCACTGCATCTAAATCTGGCAGGGTCATCAGCAAATGTTGGTTGGTGCTTGATTTGACTGAAGCAAATGTTATTCCAACTTGGAACAGTTCCAGATACTTAATATTCACTGAGAATACCTGTTCTACAACTCTTTCTTTCTGTGAGTAATGTTATTATTAACACCATTTCAAGAAATGAAAAAAAGAGAAGAACAGTTATATGGGATGCTCATTTTAATAGTAGATTAGCAAATAATAGAATGTTTGCTGTTGGGTAGCCATATTCATTAATACTGGTAGTCAAATGCTGTAAGGAGGATCATTTGAGTGAAACAAGGATTCCAAACAGGTGACCATTTGAGTGAAATAAGGATTCCAAACAGGTGACATAATATTCATTACCTGAGGTTACTACAAAGAAGAAAATACTATTTCCCCTAAGGTGTGTTGACCTCAGTTTTTATTATAAATGTTCAAGGGGTGCAGGAGTCAAAGACTCATACTAAAACATTTTCTAGAAGTTTTTGCAAGTCCCATGTAGTTTCATTTTATGTTGCACTCTCATGATACAAGTTCAAAAAACTGTTACAGAACTTTCATAGTTGGGTAAAGGCTGCAAAACCCTTTCTGCATAGGCTAAAAGTCAGATTAGTCAGTCCCTCCAGTCATTTAGAGGAAAAATAAATCAAACGTACTCAGAGGTGATTAAAATAAATGAACCACTGAAGGAATACATTGGCTGAAATAACAAAAGGCTGGGAAAAAAAACAGAAGAAACTTTAGTTATTTTGCTGAACTGATACAACTGAAAAATCAGAAGTTGAAATGAAGAAAAAGCTGTATATGTATGAGGCTTCTCAAGAAGAGCTGCTTCTAAGAGTTAAAAAAACTGAATGTGCAGATAAAACCTGAGATTTATTGCTGTACCAGAGAAACTGGAATAAACAGAATGTATTACACTATAATGCAGGGAAAACGTGCTCTGAAAATATTAGAGTTTTTTTTTACATTATCTTTGGTGCAATAAAAAGATATGGAAATACGTGCAATGAACACAATTCATCAATAAATTAGTAGCATTGGAATTTCCAAGATGTCTGCACACTGATCAACAACTTAATTTTACCAGTCACAGTGAGAAAACAGAAAATGAGGAAAAGAAGTGACATTAAAAATGCTTTTTGTGTAAAATCCGGTTACAGGCTAGTAAGTAAACTACCTGCATGCCAGCAGAGATGAAATTTGGAGAACCAGAAAAGGTGAAGAGAAAACACTGTCTGGGAAGGATCCAGCAGCTGTTCAACAAAAAGTAGTTCAAGCTTCAGCTTTAGCTCAAGAGATGGCTTCCAGTAATTTAGAGGAAAAAAATAAATCAAATGCTCTAAAAATGAAGGAATATATCAGCTCAAATAACAAACGTCTGTAAAAAAACAAAAGAAGCTTTAACTAGTTATTTTGCTGAACTGATACACCTGCAAAAGACAGAGGCTGAAATGAAGAAAAGGCTGGCTAAGCATGAGGCTTCTCAAGAAGAGTTGTTTCTAAGAGTTAAAAAAACAGAATGCACAGATGAAACCTGAGATTTACTGCTGTACCAGAGAAAATGGAAAGAACAGACTATATTAATTTTATAAAAGTACAAATAAGTAATTGGACTGATGTTCCACAGTAAGATTTGTTAAATGAAAGAACACATTGAGAGTATGCTCCAAACCTGGCTATGAGAAAGCAGACAAGACCTATATTAGTAAAGATGCAATCATACCAGGAGAAAGCATTGATCCTGACAAAACTGTGGCAGAATGGAACAGTATTAAAAACCAGAGGCAGAAGAGTGTTTGTGGCAAATGAGTATTCACTGTACTCCAGACAGAAGAGAAGCAAATTTATCCCACCAGTCAGGGCCTGTCGAGAGGCAGGTGTGAGATTCAACTGCTGTATCCAGCTGTCTTCAAAATTTTTTTCCTGGGGTATTGGATATTTTTTTGATGCAGAACAGGTTACGTAGGAAATAAAAAAAAGTTTATCAAACAGAAAGTGAGCCAGCAAGCAGAATGAGACTCTGCTTCACATTCTTCTGACAATAGGGCTCATAGAGAGACTTGGCCAGAGAAACCTTGTTCAATGCTCCAAAGGAAAATGCTTGAAAGTTACAAAAAAAGCACAAGAATTGACTAGAAGAGTCAGGAGTACCTTGGACTTGAATCAGAGTCTAGTGCTGGGAAATGGAGATGATCAAGAAGAAGACTAGCAACACTGAAATTAGTGAATAAATGTGAAATTATAAAACATCAATCATATTTGTGAAATATGGCTTTGCGAGTTGTTCATAACAAAATATAACATTGAGTAATGTGCAGTGAAATGGAAAATACCAATGATGACTGAGCGTGCAGCAGAGGTTACACTACAGTAACTGAATCCACAGATAAGGGCAGCATAAAGTGCAAAAAGAGTTGCAGAACAAAACAATTATTGGAGAAGCAAAGCAAAGCAAAGAAGGTATTATGACAATGCCTGACTTTTGAAGAATTAGTGAAACCTACAAAGAAGAGGTGGAATAAAATAAGGAAACAGATGTATCAACCTTCACTAGTCTTGACAACTGCACAATATTAGCAGTGGACCTATAATACACTGGTGAATTTCATTAAATACTGAATATATGTTACCCTGATGTAAGTCAATGCATCAACTGTATGTCTGCAGTTTACTGGTAAGGTGAGCCACTGCAGCAGTCAGAGTAAACAGTCATGAAACACACACATACATCATCGTGGAAATGTATCACATGTGCAGACAGGAAAAAGATATGCCTCAATGGAATTGAACTCATGACATTTCCACTGAATGTTACCATAGCAGTACATTAGCAAGGCAAAATACTGCAGTAGGTATAATAAAAGGGGCAATTAAACACACTTATCACGGAAATGTAGCATGTGTGCAGACTGTAAACCAAAAATCTGTAGAACAACATACAATTCCCAGGGGATTTGAAACCCTCAACGAGTGCATGGGCCCAGTAAGAATAACTGTTTGAGTACAATGAGCCACTGAAGGAGTTCAAATAACAGCAATAGCTACATTTTATTTCAGAGTGGTATGGACATGGAGGCTTAGCTCATGTGCATGACCACAAAGTGCATGCCAAGTATTTTTCATAGGTTTTGCCATAGGATTTTGAGTGCCATTTCTGTATGATTGTATATGGCCATCGATGCATCACCATACGAGCACAGAAAAATTATTTTGAATTATATAAACATTCTCAGCATATATGTGTTTTTTTAAACACCTTTATTTAATTATCACTTGTGACACAGGCAAATTTACATTTATATAAAAGAATCAAACTGTATTAAAAAGTTCACGTTTACAAACATTATACTTCACATATATTGATATATATCATATAACCTAAGCAACATTGCATAAATTATTCAATTCCTGCCTTTTTTAAACAAGAAACATCTTTATTAAACCATCACTTATGACTTAGGCAATCATAAATTTATATAAATGAAAACAAACCACACTGACACAATCCTAGTTGCAAGCATTTTACATCATAAACCAGTGACACACTCCCAGTTGCAAACATTATACATCACTTATAATCTACACAATAATTTTCAGTCAAACGTTACATAGCTCATTTAAGTCCTGCCTTCTTCTAAACCTCATTCCTCCCCATATGTATTGTTCCCACAGTTCCCATTTTTTTCTATGTAATTTGCTCCTACCCTTTTCTAAAGATCTTGATTCCTGTTATTTTATTTATGTTACTATATTCACTACTTCTAGTATAGTTGGTTTAGATTTTGATTTCCAATTTCTAGTAACTGCTTTTTTTTGGCAGCCACCGTAATTAAACACTGCAAGGCCTTACCATGCCTAGGCAATTCCAATTCTGTATTATAGTTCAGAAAAATGATCTCCCTCGTTATACCAATCTACCCACCCAGCATCTCCAACAGTGCATCCTGCAGGGAATCCTTAAACTCAGCAAACTCCCAATTACCTCTTTTTTCCCCATCACACTTCCAACATTTGCTGTCTACTTGAGGAAAAGTTCTCTGGGGTATACTTGGGGTATAAAAATATCTATGTAAACATTTCCAAGCGAAAATCATAAATCTTTTAGATTTTGTTGCATATTTGAGAGACATACATACATATATCCTCCCATTGTTTCTTTGTGAATTGCTTATCCAAACTCTCTTCCCTATCATTTCTAATCTCCTCTGATTGATTTTTATAGTTATCATGCAATATTTTATATGCTCTACTAATTATTCCTTTTTTAATGGCAGCTTTTGTTCTAGATTCTACTAAAAAACTCTACTAGTGCTGCTCTTTCATTTAGGGTGCCCCTATTTCTTTCTCTTTTCCTATACTCTGATATCAGTCTTTGGTAGAGAAGGCAGTCTCTAACCTGCAGTCCAAATACATTCTTAACATCTTTCCATTCTGTCATCTTTCCCTCTCTAGTTATTTGCTCCAAATATCTTGGTTCCTTTAACAGTTTTCTCCAATAAATTCCTGCCCCCTCTTGCCTATTGTCTATATTCCTAACTGCAGTCATCCCTATTGGCAAAATCTCCTTTCTCCATTCCCTTATTGGCTTAGTTCTTAGGATACTTTCTACTACTTTATGAATGTAATATTCTGTATGATTATTGTTATTCTCCTTAAAGGCCTACATCCAAAATCCCAGTGTCTCCTTGTTTCTTGAGCTTCCCTCACTTTATCATCATCCCTTTCCACTTTGAATTATAGTTTTCTGCTTGTGCTATGTATAGGAGCCTTAACTACGCAGCGCTGACATACCACTTCAAATCAGGTAATCCACCCTGTTCTACTGGAAGAATTAGCTTATCCGCCTTGACTCTTGCCATCTTCCCCCTCCCAGATAAAGTCCTTCAGCTCTTTATTAATTGCTATCCACAGCTTCACCTCTGGTTAATAAAAATATGCTTGACCTGAATATAAAACTAATGTGACTAAAAACATTGTAACTGCTTGTATCTTACTATCCATATAACAAAACTTTAATTTTATCAGTTTTTATATTATTTTTGTTTAGTCTCTTTCCACATATCCTTAGCTGCCACACCAGAATCATTTTAATCCATTCTCCTAAAAACTTCATTTTTATCATGTCCCCAGAAATATGGATATAGCTGAACCAGTTCATATGAGGATACATAATTTAACGCTATTGCCTTTGTTTTAGCTTCATTCATTTTGTATCCTGAAAAGATATGAAAGTGTCTCAAAATGTTCCACAACCCTGCAATGTCCCTTTCTAGTTTTGTCAGGTATAAAATAATGCAATCTGCAAATACAGCCAGCTTTTCTTGATTACCATACCAATTGTATCCCTGAATTTCTGAGTCCCTTATTTTCTTTTCCAGTAGTTCTAAATATAATGCATATAACAAAGGGAAAAGAGGACACCACTGCTTGGTTCCTCTACTCAAGCAGAAATTATCAGAGAGGACCCCACCCACTTCAGTTTTTGTCTCCAATCCCTCATATATCCTGTTAATCAACCTTATAATATTTTTCAGGAAATGCAAATGCTCCCATTGCCCTGCTCATAAAGTCCCAGCTTACTCTGTCAAATGCATTCTCTACATCAAGATCCACCAACAACAATGGTATTTTCTTATATTCTGCTTCCCTCTGGATCATCAGCGTTCTGTTAATGTTGTCAAATGTTTGCCTCCCCTCCACAAAACCACACTGATCCATATTTATCAATGTTTTAGCCATCATTGACATGAACACTTTATAAGAAGAAGTTATGTACTCACCATAATGTTCCATCTGTGTTGTCCATTTTCATTTATTTTCGACATGTGGGTTCGGTTCCGAGCATCAGAACCAACCCGGCCATTACTACTCCTCTCTCGAGCCTAACCCTAACCCACAATGCTCCTTTCCCTATTACCTCAGATCAAGTTTGCAGAAAGACAGGCAGAGTGATAGAAACCCAAAAACGTTCATAGAGTCCATATGTGGAAACATATAACAACAATAATAATAATAACAGAAGTGGCAATTATGGCATATGTCCATTAACAGAACCAATACAGTCAAAAAGAATCAGGTTAGGTGCATAAACAAGGAACCAAATAATACATAAAATATGCACCACAGAAACATCAGTAACCAGTACTTATAAATCCGGCATCCAATGCCCTTTTATGTAACCAGAAAAAGCAATAAATTGAGCACTTTCGTTCCTCCACACTGGGGACTTCATCAGAATAAATAAATAAATATGTGCCCTTGAATATCCATGATATAGTAGACAGCATAACTGATTTTAAAATGTACACTAGAAAATTGAATTTGAATATTATGTTTGCTAACAATGAGCCATACATTACAGAAGGTGATCATACGAACAAGAGTTTATTAAAGAAAAAAAGTACATATAATCCACCACTTCACCCATTGATACATTCATTTGAGTCTGCAGTAGTGGAAGACATGTACCAGCTTTAGGCTAAAGAAGAAAGGTTTTATAATAACTTAACCTGTTACATGAATTAAGACAAGATAAATCTCTAAGAATTATGGCACCAGATAAGTGGGGTGGCACAGTCCTGTTTAATTCACAGGGTTAGTCCAATGTTATGTACAATATACTCCCTGATGAAATGAACTATACTCAAGTATCCAAAAACCAGATAAATATTGCCTATGGTCATATAAATTCCAATTTGAGGAATATGTTATAGAACAACGTATAAACTTAGGCATTTATAAGTTCTTGACCAACAGTAACCCCATAGTACCCATTGTGTTTGGGATATCCAAAGAATGTAAAAACATGAATGAGCCACCCTTCAGGCCAATAGTTTCAGCTGGTGGGTCCAAGACCCACCCTTTAGCTTTAATGGTGGACAAGATGGTTAATCGTGATAGAAGATACATCTCACTTAGTTAAGGACTCTTGGTGATTTTTGGGGTGAGTAAAAAATGATATATGGTCAAAAGACTTAATGTTCCTAACTGTTGATGTAAAAGATTTATTTTCCTCCATTCCAAAAACAGGACTGGAGTTATTTGAAGAGACCTTGCATGCTCGGTCATCATTGAGTCAGGATGACATTAAATTGGTTTGTGAATTAATGGCTCTAATCTTGGAAAATAACTACATCTTTTTTAAAGGTCAATATTTTCAGCAGTTAAAAGGTGTGGCAATGGGGGCAGCTTGCACCCTGGTGTATGCCAGCATTGTATTATTAGGATTGGAAGCACGTTATGTGTTCAGTAGTCAATACTGGCCCAATATCATAACTTACAATAGATTTTTGGATGACATTTTTATTTTATGGAGAGGTACAAAGGAGAGGATTATCGAGTTTATTAAATATTTAAATGAAACAATTGAATTCTTACAATTTACTTTTGAATGTGACAACACCAATATTACTTATTTAGATACTACCATTTCACATTCTATGAATATCTTCAAATCCAACATTTTTCGTAAAAGTACATTTTGTAATGCTTACTTACACTTCTCCAGTTGTCATCCCCTAGTACAAAGAAAAGTTTAGTTAAGGGACAGGCTATCAGAATTCCCTATCTGACATCAGAACAAGGAAACGTAAAGAAGGAATTAATGTATTTAGGTAACGTTTAAAGACAGGGAATATCCCATCAAGATGGTGAATGAAATTATCCAAAATGTTTATAAACTATACGGCAAAAATATATGCCCTTGTTAGTTATGGGTCTCATCCCTCAAAATAATGGTCAAGGAACAGTACAATGTCCAAATAATTTTGAGAAGGCCTGTATTATTCAATACAGTTTTTTAGAGTGGTATTAAAGATATTATAAAAAATAATTAGAATATTTTTAGGTTGAACTGTGATATTAAAAAATTGATGGAAGAAGAACCCATATTTACTAGTAGAGTAGGAAAGAATGTTAAAGCACTTCTAGAGAAAAAATGGAGACCAATATTAAATCTAATATGGGTACAAGGCCATGTGGCAGTTGTAAACAGTGTAATTTCATCAACAGTGAAACTACAATTTTCCTTGATAATATTATGAGAAGTAAGGCTACATTTAAGAAAGGGAATTGCCTTATGCCAAGGATAGTTTATTTGGCTGTTTGTGAGACCTGCAAAGCATACTATGTGGGAAAAACAGAACATTCAATAAGAAATAGAATATATGAACACAACTATGAAATCAAAAATAAAAAAGAGACAAATGCTCTTTATAGGCATTCCCTTTTATGTCATAGTTTTCTTAAATTCAAATTTGGAACATTAGACGCAGTAGTACTTGATCCTAAAGGAGGGGATTGGAAGAATTTATTAGTTAAAAAGTAGCTGCAATGGCAGTTGAGGCTTGCAGCTAACATACTACCTGGGTTGAACGATTCCTTGTCTATAGCCCCAATACTTGAGGAATGAGCTAATAAGTTGTGATGTAATAAAATACACAAAAATTATGAAATCATTTTTATTGGTTTATAAACGTTTTTAAATCAGTTGTATGTTAAGATCTTTTAGAATGATTTTCTTAAGGCTTTTAACACATGGTATAATCAAGAGAATTGATTTATATGAGGACATAATTGGTTTGCAATTGACCAATGGTGTGTGATTCTATGCTATTTAAATAAGTTAAATGTTTATGTGTTTTATTCTGATGAAGCTCCCAGTGTGGAGCTTTTTCTGGTTAAATAAAAGGCCATTGGATGTTGGACTTATAAGTACTGGTTGCTGATGTTTCAGTAGTGCATTTTTTATGTATTACTCAGATCCATTATCAGAACCACCAAAAACTTAAGGGCAGAGGGAAGGAGGGTGGGGAGTCGAGGATAAATGAAAATGGACAACACAGATGGAACTTTATGGTGAGTACATAACTTCTCTATCTAATGTTGTCAATTTTCATTTTATAGTAACCAAACCAGAAGCCGAAAAACCAGTGAAAACTGTTTATTGGAACACCAGCAACAGAAACAAAAAGGTTTAGCACTTTCATTCATCAGGACATCATCAGAACAATGAACCAGCCGATTCAATCAGTATAACTAGTACTTAAAACTATCACATGAATCTAAGCTCATTAATTAAACAAATAAAAACTGTGAACAGTTCATTCTAAGATAAAAAGCTATTTAAATTAAAAATACTAAATGTTCAAATACAATCACATTAACATTCTAAACTTTTAAGATATAAAATAGGTGAAATGCGCAAATATCATTAAGTCATGGCTCCACTAAGGAATTTAGCTTCAGCTGCCATTTCAATTCCCTCACAAGTAAATGTTCTTCTACAATTCTACCCTATCATCCCTCTTAAGCTGTTCTATGACAAAATACCCAAATTTGTGCCCAGGGCTTTTCGGATATGTCTGAACAAAGCATTTGTGTCTTTTTTATTTTTAATATCTCTTTCATGTTCATATATTCTTTCTCTCACCTGTCTAATAGTTTTGCCTATGTAATAGGCAGAACAATCCAAGCAGCAGGCAGCATAAATAGCCCATTTGGTGTTACAATTATATTTCTCCTTAATGAGAACCTTAAACCCATTAAGAAAAAACTGACAGCCTACAAATATATGAGGACAAGTTCTACAACATCCACATTTGGACATACCTTGGGTGCCAGATGAAATGCAATCCCTACTATGTGTTCTCTCCAATAACTGTTTGAAACAAAGGTCCTTCCTATAAACCACAATTGGTTTATCACCTAATAATCTGCACAATTGGGGGTTCGCAGATATCAGTAGCCAATTATTTCTCACTGTACAATGTCATGACTATCCAAAGAAAGGGTACAAATAAAGGACCTGTTGTACTTATTTCCATCACACACCTGAATTTCACTTGTGGTAGCA